>NC_037670.1:155256651-155556651 GCF_003255815.1 Theropithecus gelada
CTTCCTTCCTTCCTTCCTTCCTTCCTTCCTTCCTTCCTTCCTTCCTTTTTTGAGACAGAGCCTTGCTCTGTTGCCCAGGCTGGAGTGCAGTGGCGTGATCTCGGCTCACTACAACCTCCTCCTGGGCTCAAGTGATTCTCCTGCCTCTGCCTCCTGTGTAACTGGGATTATAGGCACCCACCACCATGCCTGGCTAAATTTTGTATTTTTAATAGAGAGGGGGTTTCACCTTGTTGGCCAGGCTGGTCTCCAACTCTTAGCCTCAAATGATCCACCTGCCTTGGCCTCCCAAAGTGCTGGGATTATAGGCGTGAGCCACCGTGCCCGGCTAACACACATCACCTCTGATCACAAGTTATTGGCCAGACTGATTACATGGCCCTACCCAGCCACAAAGAGCCACGAGAAATAATCATATCGATGCCCAGAAGATAACCAGCTCTAATGGTTATCACACATTTTACGCTTAAAAACAAATTTCGTTTTTGAGAAAGGGTCTCGCTGTGTCACCCAGACTGGAGTGCAGTGGCGTGATCTTGGTTCACTGCAGCCTGGACCTCCTGGGTTCAAGCAATTCTCGTGTCTCAGCCTCCCAAGTAGTTGGGACTACAGGCGCATGCCACCACACCAGCTAATTTTTGTATTTTCTGTAGAGACAGAGTTTTGCCATGGTGGCCAGGCTGGTCTTGAACTCCTGGGATCAAGTGATCCGCTCACCTTGGCTTCCCAAAGTGTTGGGATTCCAGGCATGAATCACTGCTCTGGGCCCTCCTTCACACTTCTTATATCATTCTGTTTATACAATGTTTTTCTACTTTGAGAGATAATAAATTCTATGTAACCATCATCCAGGTTAATAAATAAAATAATTCCAAGATCTTAGAAGCCTCTCCTTTATGTGCCCTTCCCTCTCTCAAGGAGCTCACCACCATCCTAACTTTGGGGTTAATGAGAGCAACGCTTTTAGTTACAGTTTTACCACCAAAGCATGTACTTTTATTTAGTTTGAGCTATTTTGAACTTAAATAAGTGGCAGTATTTTAATTTGTTTCTTTCAGTAAATGCAGTGTTTATAAGGTTTATCTATATAGATGAATGTAGCTATTTTTTAATGTATCTATTTTGCCAGGCATGCACCTGTAATCTCAGCTACTCAGGAGGCTGAGGCAGGAGGATTGCTTGAGCCCAGGAGTTCAAGACCAGCCTAGGCAATATAGTGAGACCCACTCAGTCAAGTAATCAGTCAGTTATTTTTGATAAATAATACATTTATCAATTTTAATGTTAAGGTATATTTGTATTGTTTTCAGTTTTAGGTTTTTGGAAACAATGCTTCTGTGAATATTCTAGTACCTGTCTCATGGGAGTGAAGTTGCTGAATTGTAAGACGCATGCATGTTCGTCTCTGCTAGATCATGTGAAATTGTTTTCAGAAGTGATTTAAAATGCGCTCCCAACACTACGAGTTGTTGCTCCACATCTTTACCAATGCTTGGTATTGTTTTATTTATTTATTTATTTATTTATTTATTTATTTATTTGAGACGGAGTCTTGCTCTGTCACCCAGGCTGGAGTGCAGTGGTGTGATCTCGGCTCACTGCAAGCTTTGCCTCCCGGGTTCACACCATTCTCCTACCTCAGCCTCCAGAGTAGCTGGGACGACAGGTGCCCGCCACCGCGCCTGGCTAATTTTTTGTATTTTTTAGTAGAGACGGGGTTTCACCGTGTTAGCCAGGATGGTCTCGATCTCCTGACTTCGTGATCTGCCCTCCTCGGTCTCCCAAAGTGCTGAGATTACAGGCGCGAGCCACCACACCCGGCCTGTTGTACTTTTTAATTTTTGCAAATGTGGTGGGTGTACGATGGTCTCATTTTGTTTTTGCTTTGATAACTAATGAAGTTGACCACCTTTACATATGTTTTTTGTTTATTTCTTTAGTTAGGGTATTCAGTTTATTCTTACTGCCCCAGCAGAATTATTAAAATGGTCCCTGTTCATTCTCTAACACGTCTTGGTTTGGACAGTACATTGTATGGCACCCTAACCTTAGTGGGTCCCTCCACTAACATGGAAATTTCCTTCTTGCTCACTAGTGTTTAGGATGATGTGGTCTGGCATCTCTGAGGAAAGAAAAAAAAATGGGATAGATACAGAGGATTGAGTAAAAACCAAATGAGAGGGAAACCAAACTCATTAACTGGGATTACTCAGTCTGACTCAGGATGACCATTTCCAAAATAATGTGTGATGGAGCCTTCAAATGGGTACAAAGCAGATGGGTTTGAGCAACATAATGCAGCAGTAAAAGTGAAAGAATTTGTTTACCGATTTCTCAGAAATGACTCAAGGCACGATCATTGTTTGAAAGCTGGTCACAGTGTCTACTGCAACCAGTCACTCCCCTTTCAGTCTGTAACAAATCTCTTAAAAACTGACATGTGAAACCAATTGTATGTTTCTTACCTTGAGATCATTTTGTGAAGTTTCTTACTTTATTTTTTAAAATGTGTTTGTTAGATTTTATTTTCTAAGTAATACTGATTAAAAATATTTATGCATCTACTTTTAAGTTCACAGTTTAGCACTTTTATTTGTATGGCTTTAAAAGTTATAGCACGGGGTCTTTAAGGATTGGGGGAAAAGATTCCATTCAAAACAAAGCCTGATAATTATAGACATGTTTTTCTCTGTACTTTATTTTAAATACATTAATTTTTAAATGATGCTCCTCTTTTTTTTTCATCTGGTGGTAAAATACTAGTGCAACTTTCATCAAAACAAAGTTTACCACAGATGTCAATGAATTTTCCCAATTGAAAATTGCCCTTCAGCTACCACTAAATAAAATTTCTCAACCTAACTTAAGTGAAAAGAACTGTTGGTTGTCATTATAAGGAAAATAATATAAAGTATCATAGCATTCTCTACATTTCTCCTTACAATACAAACTTTGAAAGAACCAGAGATGCTTTATAGGAGTTTAGTCGGTTTTGAAAAGGCACATGGGTGTGTGTGTGTGTGTGTGTGTGTGTGTGTGTGTGTTTTAATAGTCTAGAAATTTCCCCACCACGACTCTTCCTGTTGCAGAGACGCTTTGGTGACTACCGGGCTAGACAAGAACATTTGTTCAGACTAAAGAAAGCCAGAAGCCAAAATTCAGCCATACAGTAACAATGTACTTTTCATCATGCAGCCTTGTATTTCCTATATATTCGATTTTCTACCATACATTAGAATACATAAACTTTTATTCTAATAATTTAAGTTTGATTTCACAATATGGAAAAAATTTGAGGAAGAACATGACCTGGAAAAGAGAATAGGGAGAACTTTTACCACAATGAAAATAGTTACATTCGTACCCCTCTACGTTATAAGAATATAACCCATTTAAGTTATGGAAAAGATCCCTTCAGTTATGGAAAAGATCCCTCTGCTGTGGCATTAAGTTAGGGGAGGGAAATCGATTTGTTCCAACCAAAACAGAAACAACAGGAAATAGCTTAACTTTGGTCCACTTGTCTGTTAGCTTAAGGACAGTCATACTACCTTCAAATCAGTTCAAATCAGTTCAGAAACCCAACAAGTATATTTAAAAGTATATTCATGTGTAATTTCATTCTAAAACCGGCGTAACTGTTCTATCCTCATTCTCTGCCTTTTCAGCTTCAGAATGTGCCGTGGGCATGTCTCTAATCCTCAGCATCTTCGTGATCTTCCCTGGCAGCCTCATCAGCATCTGCTTGGCTAGGCTCTGTCTCCTCTTGGGTCATGATTTCTAGGGTCATGTGGACCCAGTCTGCTTCTGGAAGTTCACTTTGTACTTCCACTGGCATCTGATTTACCCATTCCACATGCAGCTCCTCTCCATGTACTCCAGTACCCTCTTCAGGCTGAATTCAGCCCACTGAATTCAACCCACTTGGGCCTGCTCTGGAAGCTCACTTGTGTGTGTCGGGCACCTGGCTGTCCTGGCGTGGATTTGGGTGGATGTGTTCCGCGGTCACTTGTGCTGAATCCACCTGGACCTGAAACAGTAGGAGCACATGCACCTTCCCAGCTTGTTCTGTAATATCGTTGATGTCACAGGTTCAGCTTGTACACGTGTTTCTACTGAAAGAACTTCTTCCATTACTAGATGCTCTGAAATATTGTATCACTGAGATGCCTCCTTAATTCATTTCCTTGCATAAACCACAAGTCACATAAAGTATAATGGTTGGGTTTATCTCTAGTATGTATTACCAAGTGATGTTTGAACTGGTCCCAGCTGTTAAACATGCTGTTGCAGACCTGGCATTCATAGAGCTTCTTTCTTTCTTTTTTTGCCCCTACTCGTTTGGCATGCAGTGAGGTGACATTTGAGGGGTTGTTTCTAGCAAATTGTTCATGACAATTTGGATATTCAAAAGGTTTTTCACCTGTATGTTTTCGAAGATGTTCTTTAAAATGTCCAAAATGGTCAAACTGTTTCTCACAGTACTGACATACATGAATTTCCCCCCCAGTTCTTTGCTCCTTACTGCCTCCACGTTCTTCAAGGTGGGTCACAATTCAGGTGCTGTTTCCATGCGCTCTCCTGAAGATACCTTTTACTGCATATTTCACAGTTGAAACTCTCAGTGAAGTGTGATTTCACGTGTTCCCGTTTGCTTGTGGGGTCAGATGCACAGCTGACGTCTTCTTTAATCTGCCCTTTTCTGTCACCTTGGTGGTACTGAAACAGGAAAAGCTCCCTTATCCCCCTCACAGGGTGTGTGATGGGGGCGCGGCTAGCTTCTTCGGTACCTGCGGCGCAAACACCTAGCGGGGCAGGTTGTGGTCGTGGGCTCCAGCCCCACGGCAGTGTCTCGGGGTAAATGTTTCCAGCTCCGGAAGCCCCAGTGGGCGTGTGTTACAGGTGCTCTTTTAATTTTGCTGTCTGTAGGCGGCTTGTGTCAATCAGCTCAATTAGACCCTCTGCCTTATCACAAGGACAGAAGGCTTTCTGTAGCCCAGGGTTCTTGCCCTAGTGTACCGGAAAAATCGGATCACATGTGGGCTTGGAGTATGAGTGCAGATTTTATTGAATGGTGGAAGTAGCTCTCGGCCCATGGATGGGGAGCCAAAAGGGGCATAGAGTGGGAAGGTGGTTTTTCCCTTAGAGTCAGGCCGCTCAGCGGTCAGACTGTTCTCCTACCGCCCCTGCCAAATTCCCCAGGGCGTCCGCGTTCCGCAGGTTGGGTTGATGGCCTGCCAGCTCTGCGGGTGCCTGTGCCTGTGCTCTTCCGCTGCCCTGCTCCGCTCCATGTCCAGCCGCCTGCGTGCACTTCTGCCGCTGTGTTCCTCTCCACATCTCATTGCTTGTGTCTGTGCCTGCTAGGGTCTGGGGGTTTTTATAGGCCCAGGATGGGGGTGTGGCGGTCCAGGGTGGTCTTGGAAAAGGCAACATAATGTCTCTTTATAATGGCCAGAAACAGAACGTAGTGGCATTGTAACCCCTATCAGAGATAATCATGAAAGAAAATGGAGTAGGAAAATACTCCCCATGGCGTAGGACTTGAAGCATTATGGCCAGTTGTCTTATTGTCTACTGTTTGTTGAAGGTGAGATCATCTGGCATAAGACTCCTTGCTGATTTATGAACAATAAGTGAGGAGAGGATTCATACTGATTTATAGGTAGAGCCTAATGGTTTGATCACATAACCAGGGACTGACAAGGCATCAGATTAGAGGACAGGTGACAATGAGATTTAGGAAACAGATTTTGAAAATTTCTCTTCTTTTTTTTTTTTGAGACGGAGTCTCACTCTGTCACCCAGGCTGGAGTGCAGTGGCGTGATCTCGGCTCACTGCAAGCTCCTCCTCCCGGGTTCACGCCATTCTCCTGCCTCAGCCTCCGGAGTAGCTGGGACTACAGGCACCCGCCACCACGCCTGGCTAATTTTTTTTGTAATTTTAGTAGAGACGGGGTTTCACAGTGTTAGCCAGGATGGTCTCGATCTCCTGACCTCGTGATCCACCCACCTTGGCCTCCCAAAGTGCTGGGATTACAGGCGTGAGCCACCGCACCTGGCCTAAATTTTGTATTTTTCAGTAGAGACGGGGTTTCACCATGTTGGCCAGGCCAGTCCTGAACTCCTGACCTCAGGTGAGCTGCCCGCCTCGGCCTCCCGAAGTGCTGGGATAACAGGCGTGGGCCTCTGCACCCGGCCTGAAGTTTTCTTTGTTCCTGACTTCAAGGGCTTTGATGGCTTCTAGCATTTGTAGACATTCTGCTGCTTTCCATACATCGCTGGCTGCTGCTCCTCGTTGTATCATTAATTTTGCTATACATGTGAACTCAATTAAATGGCAAAAGGCTGTTTTACTAACACCTTCTATCTCCACCAAAGGTTCTTGGGTAAACTCCAGAAAGAATTTGTAGAAGGCGGCGGGGCCGGGTGGCTCATGCCTATAATCCCTTTGGAAAGGATTACAGTAATCCCTGTAAACACTTTGGGAGGCCGAGGTGGGCAGAGCACCTGAGGTCAGGAGTTCGAGACCAGCCTTGCCAACTTGGCAAAACCCTGTCTCCACTAAAAATACAAAAATCAGTCGGGTGTGGTGGTGGGTGCCTGTAGTCTCAGCTACGTGAGAGGCTGAGGCAGGAGAATCACTGGAACCTGGGAGGCAGAGGTTGCAGTGAACCAGGATTGGGTCACTGCACTCCAGCCTGGGCAACAAAGTGTGACTCCATCTAAAAATTAATAATAATAATAATAATAATAATAATAATTTGTGGAACTTACTGCAAGCAGCCAAAACAGCCTTGTGAGCCTTCAGATGGTGTCCGTCTACAATCAGGGTGATGTCAGTAAAGCAGTCCTGCCCTCGTGTTCATTCAGTTGGTCGAGGATCATGTTTTGACATTCACGGAACTCCTGTAGGCATTCCGTCGTCTCTTCAGCCTCCATGACTGTTGGCTTGCTCTGCCTTATGCTCTGGCCTCCTTCCTCTCTGTCCCTCAGAGCCTCTGGTTTTGTGCTTTCTCCTTCCAGGGCATAATATGCCCCACAGCTTTCCCTATCCCTAACCCATGGCTCTCCCTCCATTTCCCCCACAAAAGCCGAGTGCTCCCTCTGCTCGGGCCCCGCTGGTGCACCTGTGCTCAGTTGGACACACAGGCGGCTGTGGCCTCTTACTGTATTTTGAAGACTCGGCTGTAATTGTGCTGTTAAACTTCTTCCATATCATACGCAAAAGCAGTGCTTCATTTCCCCCCAAAAGAAGAAATCAAGTAAGTAAAAACATGTTATAATTTATATAGAAGAGTACTTTGCATTTCTTAAAATGCTTTATAATGGTTCTAATCTTTTTCCTTAAAGAAACCCAGAGAAAGCCTTTCTTTCTCAGCTGTGTAGATGGAACAGGTGAGGGGAGGGGATACAGAGGGGTTGCCCAGAGCTTCTGAGTCCGTGGCTGAGCCAAATCTCCCAAGGCAAATATGACAAATGTTATTTTTTTTCTATTTATAAAGCTCCCTTACAGATGGAGGGATTTTCTTCTAAATCTACTAAAAATTGAGGTACCTAAAAACAACAGTCCCACATTTGGAAACGGACCAAAGGTGGGAAGTTTTAGCTCTTGTTTCTCAGGTTATAACTGATGACCAGACTGGGGTCTCCTAAAGACCCTTAAAAAAAGAGGAGCTGTCTTCATTCTCACCGGCTCCACCCAACCTTTAGATTGCTAATAATTCAGATGTGGAGCATTCCGTAGCAAGAGGATCGTGCGCTCATTTATTCGTGGCACTCCTTCCCCAAACTATGCTGGGAGACACATCAATCAGTGTGTTACAAACACCTGATGCTGTACTGTTCAATATGGCAGCCACCAGCCACAGGTGGCCCTTTAAATTCTAATTAAAATTAAGTAAAATGGAAAAGCCAGTTGCTCAGTGGCACTAGCAATGTTTTGAGTGCTCAGTAGTGACATATGCCTGGAGGCTATCATATTGGGTAGTACAGATATAAAATATTTCCATCACTCCAGAAAGTTCTATTGGACAATACTGCCTCTTGGTTTGTTATGGTGAGTAAGACTTCCCAAATGGTTTTGGTGTCTTTTGTCATGCGGGCTGCTGGGCTGCCTCATATCCTTTTTTTTTTTTTTTTTTTTTTTTCCTGTTTTTAAGAGACAGGGTTTGGCTCTGTCACCCAGGCTGGAGTGCGGTGGTGCAGTCATAGCTCACTGCAGTCTTAAGTTCTGGAGCATAAGTGATCTTCTCACCTCATCCTCCCAAGTAGCTGGGACTACAGGTGGGTACCACCATGCCTAATTTTTAAAATTTTTTTTGTAGAGATGGGGTCTCATTTTATTGCTAAGGCTGGTCTTGAACTCCTGGGCTCAAGTGGTTTTCCCGCTTCAGCGTCCCAAAGTGCTGGGATTACAGACGTGCACCACTGCGCCCGGCCCCGCCGCATATCTCTCACTGTTTCAAAGCCCAGCCCCTCATTGGCGCCATCCCAGGCATGTGAGTCTTCCCCAGGGCCGCCCTGCCCTTTATTTTTCTCTAAATTCCTTCACTTTCATGGGAAGCCTCTTCAAAATTAGAAATTGGCAGGTATGTGTCGTTCTGTTAGCTGTATGAAGCTCTTGATCCCTCGGGTCCCACTGCTGTCTTCTGTCAGCGAGGCTCACACGTCTGTGTCCCTGGTCACAGGTGCGAGTGGGCACATTCCTCATCCTCCGTGCCCCTGCATGCCCTGCCCTCCAGGAACTCCACGTGCATGGGCGTTCCCCAGGCTCGCCCATTGCTCTCTTCTGTTTGTCACATCTCTCTTTCTCCTCCTGGCCAAACCCTCTACATCTTCAACTGACTGACTGCTGGATTAGAAGCTGTTTATGTACTTAGCAGAAAGAAAACTTGCCATTCCTGAAGGAAGAAATGAGGCAGCAAATGTGCAGGGGAGAACAAGATTAGGCAGGATCAAAAGGCAAAGGCAGGATGCTCGCAACAGAGCTGAAAATTATAACCCTGATTGTTCATTCTCGTGGAATTCCCTGGCTGCCAGCACACTCTGGGTGTAACCATAAGGCCTGTGGATGATTTCTCTGCCCTGTCCCCGGCTCTCATCTGGTAACATCCTCTTGCAGTGCTCGAGGTCATCGTTAAGACATGAGAGAGAACAGCACGCCAATGAATGAATTTGCGTGGATGCAAGTATTTGATCAGTTCTTCCATCCACAAATCTGGAAATAAGTAAATGTATTTTACATTTGAAAAGTATGAGAAATATGATTGGAAATATTTATTTCTCATACTTTTAAAATGTATTAAAATATTTAAAAATATTTTAAATAAAACAAGCAAGAGCACAGAATTAAGTAGATGAAGCATCAGTCCTTAGTCTGGTTCTCCAGAGAAACAGAATCAGACATACATAATTATATGTATATATATTTATACACACACATATGTATACATGTGTATATGGATACACCTATATGTATACATGCATGTATGCAGATAGGTATGTGTATAAATATATATATACACACATATGTGTGTGTATATAAATATATACATATACATATATATATAGAGAGAGATTTATTTTAAGGAACTGGCTCTTGATTGGGGGGTTGGTAGGTTGGGGCTGGCTAATGGGCTAGAAATTCTGGGAGGAGTTGATATCGTAGTCAAGTCTGAAGGCAGAATTCCATCTTCTTCAGGGACCTCAGTCATTTTTCTTAAGACCTTCAACCGACTGGATGAGGCTCATCTACATTACGAAGGGAAATCTGTTCTACTCAAAGTGTACTGATTTAAATATTTAAATATTAATCACACCTAAAATATATCTTCGTAGCAACATCGAGACTGGTGTTTAACCAAACAACTGAGCGTCAGAGCCTAGCTAAGTTGACACGTCAAATTAACCCTCACTGTCACCAAACATATAATTAATAGGATGGATGAGTGTATTGGTTTGCTTAGGCTGCCATAACAAAGTACCACAGGCTGGGTGGCTTCAAGCACAGAGATTCGGAGATGAAGGTGTGGCCAGGGCTGGCGTATTCTGAGGCTCTCTCCTTGGCTTGTAGACGGCCGTCTTCTCTGTGTGTTTTCAGTTGGTCTTCCCTCTGCGTGTCTGTGTCCTGATCTCTTTTTAGAGGACGCTGATCGTGTTGGATAAGGGCCCACCCTCATGACCTCACTTTAATTTACTTCCTACTTAAAGACTCCATCTCCAAGTACGCTCACATTCCGAGGTACTGAGGTTTAAAATGTCAATGTTTGAAATGCTGGTGGTGAGGGACACAATTTAGCTCATGACAGAGGGAAAACAGACAATTCCAAGGTGTCAGTGCGTATGCATTGTGCTGAGAAGTGCCGAGTTCAGTGCAATCACTTGCAAGTTATCTTGATCTGAAAGCTGAAGATCAGTTTGCGTTGATAAATGGATAACTTTCCCTGTGTGCCTTAAAACTGTCTTCACATTTAAAGAATGAGTATATATGCTCAACTATTAGGCTGAAAAAAAAGTTGTACTATTAAGTAGACAAACAATTTGCCACCTTGAAATGCAGGGATAGGTGTGACTCCACATGGTGTCCCCATAGATAGATATCAGCATCCTCCTTCTCCAAAAATAATAAAGCGAAGTTGCTGGATGGGGCTGTTGGCCACTCTCTTTGGTGTAGAGGTTCACTACCTGTTGTTTTTAAATGTATATTTTATCATTATTATTTTTTGCCACAGGGTTTTGCTTTGTCACCCAGGCTGGAGTATAGTGGTGCGATCATGGCTCACTGCAGCCTCCAACTCCTGGGCTGAAGGGATCCTCCCACCTCAGCCTCTGAGTAGCTAGGGCTACAGGTACATGCCACCACACCCAGCCATCTTATTTTGGTGGAAGGGGGCTGAGGAGAGCACTTTTTGGAGGTGGGTGGGAACATTCTTTCTGGCTTTTAAAATTTTTTCTTTGGGGAGACAGGTTGCCTAACCTGGTCTCAAACTCCTGGCCTCATGCGGTCCTCCTTCCTCGGCCTCCAAAAGTGCTGGGATTATAGGCATGAGCCACCACACCAGGCCTTGCTACCTGTTTATTTATTTTAGATTCAGGGGTGCACGGGCAGGTTTGTTACAAGGGTATCTTGTGTGATGCTGAGGTTTTGGCTTCTGTAGATCCGGTCAACCAGACAGTGAACGTAGTACCCAACAGGAAGGTTTTTTAGCCCTTGCCCCCCTCCCTCCCTCCCTCCTTTTGGAGTCCCCAGTGTCTGTCGTTCCCATCTTTATGTCCATGTGTACCCAGGGTTTAGCTCCCACTTATAAGTGAGAACGTGCTATATTGTGTTTTCTGTTTCTGTGTTAATTCGCTTACCTACCTGTTTTTAATACTTAGACGGATTTGTCCTCTTATAGATGAATTGTAAGATTATTGATTTGTTTTCTGATTAGAAAAAGTAATACTCTGGCTCGTTGCAGAATTTTGAAAAATGTATAAAAGTATGAAGAAATAAAATATCAGAGCAATTTCACTATATATTTGAAAAATCACTTGATCCATTAGTATCTTCCTAATCTCTTTTTCTAGGCATACGTATACTTTTTCAATAAAATTGAGATTACACTAAATATAGTGTAATATTCTGCTTTCACATATAACATTTCCCTGTTGATTATTTTTGAAAATATGTAAATGGTTGTATTTATCCATATCCACGAAGGTATCCATTCATTTCACACATTTTTTTAAGCACCTTCAGTGTGCTCTTCCTCCTGCTAAGTTCTGGGAATGCAGTGATGAAACAGGCGGGAATCCTGCTTTCGCAGAGCTTTCCCCACTTTCTGGATGTATGTATTTATTTAACTGTGTCTTTATTCTGCTCAGAGAGACTGACTTAGCCAAGAGGAAGGCATTTTTGTCCTTTCCCTCTTCCTGCTGAATGCCTGGAATGGGCAATGATGGCTCGTACTTCTGCAGCCATCTTGGACCACAAAGTAACACTGAGGATGGAAGCCAAATACTGAATATAGGACATATAGGAATCTGGTCCCTGTACAAACCATGGAGAGAGTTCATGGGCCCCAGATTATCCACAGCAGGACTTCTGTGAAACAAAAACTTCTAACTTGTTTAAATCACTGTTGATATGGGTTTTTCTGTTAAATGCAGCAACTCATTTCCTAATTGATACAATGCTATTTGTACAGAAGCTTCAAATTTCTTTCTTTTTTTTTTTTCTGAGACTAAGTCTCTCTCTGTTGCCCAGGTTGGAGTGCAGTGGCATGATCTTGGCTCATTGCAACCTCTACCTCCTGGGTTCAAGTGATTCTCCTGCCTCAGCCTCCCAAGTAGCTGGGATTACAGGCACCCACCACCACACCCTAATTTTTGTATTTTTTTTTTCTAATTTTTGTATTTTTAGTAGAGACAGGGTTTCACCATGTTGGCCAGGTTGGTCTCGAACTCCTGACCTCAAGTGATCCACCCACCTTGACCTCCCAAAAGTGTTGGGATTACAGGCATGAGCCACCACGCCCGGCCAGAAGCTCCAGATTTCTGCCATCAAATATATCACATTTTATCAACGCTGAGACACATCTTTTCTTACAATGCAGTCTCTCTGGAATCAGTATCATTTAATATGTCATAGTTAAATTACTTTTTTTATTGAGGTAAAATTTATATAACAGAAAATTCATCATTTTAGCCATTTAAAATCATACAATTCATGACTTTTGGTACATTCACAATATTGTGTAACTACCATCACTGCCTAATTCCAGAACAGGAAATTCTGTACCAGTTAAGTAGTCACTCCCCATCCCCTGTCCTCCCAGCCCCTGACAACCATTAATCTGCTTTTTGGCTGTCTCGATTTGCCTATTCTGGACATTTCATATAAATTAATTAATACAACATGTGGTCTTTTGTTACTGGCTTCTTTCACTTGGAATAAGGTTTTCAAAGTCCACCCACGTTGTAGCATCAGTCAGTCAGTCCTTCATTCCTTTAATGGCTGAATAATATTCTGTTGTACATTATTCAGCCCTAACGATGGTTGTATAATGCATTCGAACTTTACACCACATTTCATTTATTCATTCAATTGATGCACATTCAGATTGCTTTCACATTCTGGCTGTAAAGAATAATGCTGTTTGAATATTCATGTACAGACAGTCCCTGACATATGATGGCTTAACTTACGATTTTTCAACTTTATAGTGGTGCAAAAATGATGTGCATTCAGTAGAAACCATACTTCAAGTACCCATATGACCATTCTGCTTTTTACTTTCAGTACAATAGTCAATAAATTACATGAGATATTCAATACATTATAAAATAGACTTTGTCTTAGACCAGGGATGTCCAGTCTTTTGGCTTCCCTGGGCCACATTGGAAGAAGAAGAATTGTCTTGGGCCACATATAAATTACACTAGCACTAATGATAGCTGATGAGCTAAAAATAAATCACCAAAAAGTCTCATAATGTTTTAACAAAGTTGACAAGTTTGCGTTGCGCTGCATTCAAAGCTGTTCCTGGGCTTTAGCAGCCCACAGGCCATGGGTTGGACGAGCTTGTATTAGACGATTTTGCCCAACAGTAGGCTAATATAAGTGTTCTGCGCATGTTTAAGTTACATTAGGTTACGCTATGATGTTTGGTAGGTTAGGTGTATTAAATGCATTTTCAACTTGTGATATTTTCAACTTACATTGCGTTTATCATCAGGATGTAACCCCATCACAAGTCGAGGAGCACGTGTACAGAGTTTTTTTGACTATGCATGTTTCTCTTAAGTTACACTAAGGAGTGAAATTTCTGGGTCATATGGTTGCTTTATGTTTAACGTTTTGAGGACCTGTCAAAGTATTTTCCAGAGTGGCTGTACTATGTACATTTCCAGTAGTAATGTACCAGGGTTCCAATATTTACACATCCTCAACGCTTATGATGTTTTCATTCTTCCCAACCTAGTAGGTGTGAACCACATTTTCTTTATCCATTCCCCAGCACTTGATGGACATTTGGGTTGTTCCCACCTTTTTACTATTATAAACAACGCTGCAAATAATACCGTGAACAACTGTACAACACAGGTGTGTGTTCAGACATTTTGTTTGAACGTATGTTCTTCAGTCTTTTGGGTATATAACTAAGAATGGAATGGCTGGGTCATATGGTAATTCTGTGTTTATTTTTTGAGGAACTGCAAAACTGGTTTTTACAGTGGCTGCATCATTTTACATCTCTACCAGCAGTGGGATTCCTGCAGACTCTCATCAACAGGCAGTGAAAAGTGATAAGCACATACTCTTTGACTCTCATTTCATTTTGCCTCTTTTATTTGGAAATTTAAATAATAGAAATCGACAAAGAGGAGAGTAAGCATTTTTATATTTACCACCCAGAAATGAACAACATTAATGCTTTGTTTGGGCTTCAGATATTTTTAATTAAATAGAACATAACAGATTAAAAAACCTAAGCCCCCTTTTCCCCATTACCCCACCTATTATGTGGCCCCCTCTCCAGCGATAATCATTATCACAACTTGGTATCTATCCTTCTAGACTATATCTTATTAGTATTACAAATATTACAAATACATTACATATCTGAACGTGTTCTTTAAACTTTAAGTATGTGCTATCATACTGTTTTCATCCTGCAACTTGCCTTTTTTCTAAAAAGAGCTTTATTGAGATATGTAACTGGCACACAATAAACTGCACATATTTAATGCATGGTCGGATGAGTTTGGACATATGCCTACATCCATGAAGCCATCACCACAGTCAAGTTAACAGACATAACTGTAAGCTCCAAAGTTTCCTCGTGTCCCTTTATTTTGGGATATGTGCATGGATGGCGAAAACATTTAACACAAACTGTCATATTTAATAAATTTTAAAGTGTATACTACAGCACTGTTGACTGTGTATTAATACGTTGCTAAATAGATCTCTTCAACTAATTCATTTTGCATCACTGAAACTTTATATCAATTAAACAACTCCCCATTTTCCTCTCCCCTGAAACATGCCTTTTAAAATAAATAGTTTTTTTTTTTTTGGAAGTCTCTCCAGTGATGTGCTAGTAGATGTTTAACAACCAGCTCCTGTGGAGAGGGGATGATTTGTGGCTTTTGCTAATTTCCATGTTGTAAATACTCCTAACATAGCTTATACCAAGCTATAGATGTAACATCAACCAGCTCACAAAACTGAAATGTTAGCATTTAGTTCTCATGAGCTAGCTTCAGTGTGCCACTAAATCCGTCCCTATTGATGTTGAGATCTGAGTTCTTTTTATTTTTTATATCCTTAAGACTGTATCATAGTGTTTTTATCCATCACCCTATTGATGGACGTCTAGAGTATGTTTAGGCCTTCACTGTTACAAAATGGTGCTACAGTAAACATTCTTCTGCATAGCCCTTGTGCACAGAAGGTATGTTTACTAGATGTGGAAACACTGTTCTCTGAAGTAGTTGCCCAGTTCACCCACTTCACAAGCAGTATGTGAGAGATCCCATTTCCCCACAACCTTGGCAATACTTGGTCTTGTCAGACTTGCTTTTGCCCATCTAAAGGTTATAATTCCATTTGTTTATTTATTTATTATAATTCTATTTATTTATTTATTTATTTATTATTTTTTATTTTTTTGAGACAGTCTCTCACTCTGTCACCCAGGCTGGAATGCAGTGGTATGATCTCAGCTCACTGCAGGCTCCACCTCACAGGTTCATGCCATTCTCCTGCCTCAGCCTCCTGAGTAGCTGAGACTACAGGCACCCGCCACCACGCCCAGCTACTTTTTTGTATTTTTAGTAGAGACAGGGTTTCACTGTGTTAGCCAGGATGGTCTCGATCTCTTGACCTCGTGATCCACCCGCCTCGGCCTCCCAAAGTGCTGGGATTACAGGCATGAGCCACTAAGCCTGGCCAATTCCATTGATTTTTTAACATAGTTGTCCCTCACCGTGAGATCCAGTAACTATTCATAATTACCTATTCGTTTATAATTTCATTTTCCCCCATTTAATTCCAGTATTTATCTGTCTCTAGTTGATTGTAATGAATACAAGAGGCTGTTGTGGAGTATCAATGCCAGACCCCAAATAAGGACAACATGGCTACGTAGCTTCTCTCTGAATTTAAGAGAAATGTATAGCTTTAATTTGGGAATTTAGAAATAGAAGCTAAGGTGTGTGTAAGACTATATTGGTTATTACAGCCTTTACCTGCAAGCAACAAAGAACCACAGTAACCGTGACTTAAACAAGTGTGATGGGTGTTTATTTCAAGCAATAAGAAGTCAGAAGCTAGTAAAGGAGGCAGTGGTGCCATCCTGGACCCAGGCTCCTGCCATCCTTCTCTGCCACCCTTAGCTGTAGGCTGTAATTCTCATGCTCCTCATCTCACGCTTGCAAGATGGCTGCCGCAGCTCTAGGCTTCCACTCAAGGCAGAAGGAGCAGTGCTTGAGTAGAAACACAACAGCGTTCACGTAAATACCTAGAAGCCTTTTGTCAGCATCACTAACCAGACCTGTGTCCCAGGCCACCCGATGTATTAGGCAAGTATTTAATGGGATATATTTTCTCTCATCCTCTGAACAAAATTGTATTCTGTTAGGATGGGAAATAGGAAGACGGGAATTATCTGCAACAAGAGTTTTTTGGAATGCGGTTTTTCATAGTAGCGTCAAATTGAGTGAATACTGGGAAATTATTCAGAGATATATATCATCCAAACCAAGAACCACCACCACAGAACACACAGTCGCCACATTCCATTGCTTTATAGGCTGCTGTTTTGTTATTTTACAATATCTATTAGATATCTAAATTTCACTTCTCTTTGTTCCTTTTTGCCAATTCAAAAAGAATTTAAAGTGTTAGAATGGACAAATACTAATGAGGCACATGTTATCTAATGATGAGTTTTCAGGCATTCCTTGTGCCATGAACATGAAGAAAACAGAATCATTATAGGCTCTAGGGTGCGGTAGAGATGCACATGGGACTAAAACAACTTGCATTGGTCATTTACTGTTTTGTTTGTAGGACAAGTCTCTTTTAATGTCTCATCTTATTGACATAACTCATGAATTCTTTTTTCCAGAGTTGATGACACTTAATATGTGCAGGCAGGACCGAAAAAAGGTGTGGTGCCTTCCAGCTCACAAATCAAAGGTGAGTCATGAGAATGCTGTCCATTAAACAGGAGGGAGGAGAATTGGATATGGAAGTAGGACATGCATTAGATTCCACAGCAATTAGGCTTTTCTATAAAAGAAGCATCTGCTTTTGGAACTTGAAAGTAGAATAAAAGAGGAGCATTTAAAGGAGTTCTTGAAGAAGGCACACCAGGGTACTTGACTAATTGTAGTTAGCTAACGAATACCTCCTGTAATAAAACCTGAACTGTGGAAGGGAATCATTGATCAACTTCCTAGGAACACCCTGTCACTGTACTGTACCTGCAGTGTATCAGCATTCGGACACAAAGACAGTGGGTGTGCAGGTGTGTGTCTGTGTCATTTGGTTATATTCATTTACTGCAGTTTCCATTTTATACATTATTCTACTATAGGTCAGAGAAGCAAAGAGTCATCTACTATCAGGGGCTTGTTTTACATTTTACATGCCCAGTGGAAGGATTTCCCTTCTAACTTTGCTAGATTCTAAGCCTGAAATGAGAGGAAAAAAACACTTGAACTATCGTTTAAGTTCCATATCCAAGTCTGATCTATTCCATAGGAGTTTTTAAAAAGAAGACAATGTAACTCTATATCCTGAAGCAGCATGGCAGCAAATCCAGGAACAAAACTTAAATCTACTGTCCCTCTTTTTCCCACTGCTCTCTACCTTGTAGGGTAACAGAGAAACTTTGATGGGATGTTCAACTTCAGTAATTTTGACTCCTTTTATTAGGAAATAATATTTTCCTTATAATATATAACTGAAGTATTTTCTCCATTGTGATTTTCCTTATGTCTGAGGACACAGAGATCCTTGGAAGTCAGGCAGAGATGAGTTCAAATCCTGACCCTGCCACTTAGTAGCTGTGCAACCCTGACTGCATTACTCAGCCTTGGCAAATCTCCATATCTTAACCTGAAAATGGGGATAATACTTTATGTGTTTTGCAGAGTTTGTTGTGAACATTGAGTGAGATTAGGTAAAGTGCCTAGCACCATGCCTGGAATTACTGAGTGTTTAAATGCAAACTACAGGTTAGTAGGATTTGATCTGTGACTTAACTTCATATACTTTTTTAGGAAAGCATGTATTTTGTCACATAAGGCAAGTACTTGATTATTAACAAGAATGGTCTTCCTCAACATTGTGGAAGCAGTGCACACCTCAACAACTGTGCACTGCCTTCATGTTTGTGCACATGTACTTATGGAAGGGAGCTAGACACTCTCACCTTCATCAAGTTGCTGTGCAGGTGAAATGATAGTTAGAATTTCATACCTGACACATGGGGGACTTAGCAGATGTTAGCTCCCTTCCACTGTGTCCCCTACTTTCCGAATCACTCTGTACTTCCATAAGTGTATCTTTTCTCTTAGAAGGGCCATCGAGAGGTGGGGGCAGAGGAATGATTCTGGGGCCAGGGATCTTCCTCCAGGGCCCTTGAAGTCAGACTCTTACCTTGTTTTGGATGATCACTAAGCTATCTGGATTAACCCAGCTAAGAGATACAATGGCTCTCTCCATTTCACAGATTAACAGGACCAGAAAATCAATATGAAGAAAGCATTTACTGAGTGTCATCACCAAGATGGCAAAATAGAAGGCAACCTGCTCATATCCCCCAACTACAATATGGGTACAAGAATTTTTGTACCCATCTACAGTTGAAAGTTCATCAGTGGGAGCCTCAGGATTCAGGTAGGAGTTTGTGAAACCCTGAGAGGGCCCAAGACCTAGGAGGGTTGTTTTGAAAGTACAGACCAACACCCAGGTCAGCTGATCTGGTGAGCTTGCTTCCAGGTTCATGCCTGGAAATGGCCAAGAAACTTTCTGCGTGGATAGGATCATTCCCCAACTACAGAAGGAGGGGCAAGAACTGAGACTGGGACCTCTTGGGATCTGCTGTTGGCTACAGCCCTGTTTGGCCTTGAGCTTGCAACCAGAACTATCTGCCAAGGAGTCTAGAAGGAATTGTGCATACTAGTGCCTTGGCAGAAAGACTCATTTGCCCACTGACATCGGTCTCAGCAGTGAACCTGGAAGTGGCCCTGTGGCTCTGCTCCAGCCTTTCTCAGCTGATGTCTCAGTTCAGAGGTGCTCATGTAAGGACCCAGAAGGAGACTTGCCCATATCCCCCAACCCAAAAGTCTGACTGTCCCCAACACACTTGCCAACCTGTATCTCATAGCACATCCCAAGTAGACTCAGTCTCAGCTGCACCCTGCCCTCTGCAGCAACCAGGGAACTATCCTATTTGTGCTGAGACCTGCTGGGAGATGTGTACTTGTCTGGCCCAACAAGACGGGCTCTTTAGCTTCCATCCTTTAGCAGATCCCAAGGAGACCCAGACTCAGCTCCAGCCCCTCCTACTGTAGACAAGAAACTATCTTATTTGTGAGACACTTGCTAGGTGATATAAACTCCTCTGAGCTGAGACTGGGCTCTCCAGTCTCTCATAGCAGATTCCACGGGGCCCAGTCTCAGCTCTAGCCCCTACTGCTGCAGTCTAGGAACTACCCAACTCATACCAGCTGGGTGATGCGTGTTCATCTGAGACAATGAGATAGGCCCACCAGCTGCTTCTCACAGTAGTTCCTGAAGTGGTCCAGTCTCAACTCTATCTCCTCTTGCTGCAGTTGAGAACTGCAGAGATCTGGTAGGAGACACACTTGTCTGGGCCACAAGGACGGTTTTCTGGACTTGGGTCCCTCAGTCCAGTATCTGCCTGGGGTCTTCCCTAAGTCCATCTGGGCTGGAAAGCCATGTCAACCTCAGAGTCCTCATGAAACTCATGGCTAGCCTGAACTTGGAGTGTCCTCTAGTGCTGAGATGGCTGCAGTGATCACAGGCTCAGGGAACACAACAGTCAGTCAGGTTAGAATCCAGAAGACCCTCTGAAGGACAGGCACAAACAAAGCCAGAATGCAAAGACTAAAATAAATACCTAATTCCTAAATATGCAGACATTGTTGTACTTCTACAAGCATCAGAAACATTCAGGGAAATATGACCTCACAAATGAGTTAAACAAGATGCCAGAGACCAACGCTACAGTGATAGAGATGTGTGATCTCTCAAATAATTCAAAATAGCTGCTTTAAGGAGACTCAATGAAATTCCAGAAAACAGAAAATCAATTCAGAAATGTATCAGAAAAATTTAATAGAGACATTGAAAAATTTTTAAAAACTAAACAAAAAATCCTGGAGCCGAAAAATACAATAAATGAAACGAAAAATGCAATATAGAGCATCAATAGCAGAATTAATCAGTGAGAGATTATTTTAATATACTCAGAGAAGAAAAAAGAAAAAGGAATACAAAGAATGAACAAAGCTTACAGTATCTATGAGACAACATCAAAAAATAAAATATTCACTATTGGAACTAAAGTGGGAACTTAGACAAAGGGGTAGAAAGCTTATTCAAAATAATAACAGAAAGCTTTCCAACCCTGGAGAAAGATACAAATACCCAAGCCAGGAAGAGCAAAGATCACCCATCAGATTCAACCCAAATAAGAATATCCCAAGACATATTACATTGAACTTGCAAAAATGAAAGACAAAGAGAGGATTCTAAAAGGAGCAAAAGAAAAGAGGCAAATAACATGTAAGGGAGATCCAGTACTCCTGGCATCAGACTTCTCAGCAGAAACTTTTCGGGCCAGGAGGGAGACGATAATATTGAGAGTATTGTAGGAAAAAAATCACCAACCAAGAATACTGTATCAAGAAAAGTTCTTCAGAAATGGAGAGACAAAGACTGTCCCAGACAGACTTTATATTTATAGCAACCAGAACTATCCCACAAAAAATGCTAAAGGAAATTCTTCAAACTGAAAGAAAAGGACTCTAATGTAATTATTATAGTAATATTGCAATTGTGATAATTAAACCACTTATATCTTTGGTCAGAAGACTAAAAGCTAAAACTATTAAAATAATAATAAAAATAACTTGTTAAGAGACAGGCAATAAAAAAGGGTAATTGGTGACATCAAAAATTGTAAATGTGGAGGAAGAAGGGAGTTAATCTGTTTGGGATTTTTGTTTTTGTCTTTGCTTTTTTATGATCAAAATTAAGTTGGTATCAGTTTTAAATACCTGTTATAACTATAGAATGTGTTTTGTAAGCTTAATGGTAACTACAAAGCTAAAACCTGTAACAGGTAGACTAAAAATAAAAAGTAACAAATTAAAACATACTACTAGAGAAAAATCACTTAACCGCAAAGAAAGACAAAGAAAGGAAGAGAGGAGTTACATAAAACTAGTAAACATGTTAACAAAATGGCAGCAGTGAGGCCTTATCTATCAATAGTAACACTGAATGTAAATGGACTAAATTCTCCAATTAAAAAAACAAAGAGTAGCACATGGATTAAAAAACAAGACCCAACAATATGCTGTCTACAAGAAACTCACTTCACCTGTAAAGATACACATAGACTGAAAGTGAAGGGATAGAAAGATGATATCCCATGCAATGGAAACCGTAAAAGAACAGGAGTAACTATATAAGCTAAAATAGACTTTAAAAACTGTGAAAAGAGATAAAAAAGGTTATTATATAATGATTAAGAGGTCAATTCAGCTAGAGGATGTAACAAGAGTAAATATATATCCACCCAACACCAGAACACCCAAATATGCAAAGCAAATATTAATAGAGCTAAAAGGAGAGATAAACTGTAGTGCACCAGTAAGAGGGGATTTCAACATCCTACTTTTGACAATGGAAAGATCATCCAGGCAGAAAATTAACAAAGAAACATCAGAGTGAAACTGTACACCAAATGGACCTAACAGACATTTACAGAATATTTCACCCAACTTCTACAGAATACACATTCTTCATCAGCACATGGAACATTCTCCAGGACAAACTATATGTTGGGCCATGAAACAAGTCTCAACAAATACAAAAAAGTGGAAATTATATCAAGTATCTTTTCTGACCACAATAAATAAAATGAAGAATGTTAAAAACTGTACAAATACATGGAAATTAAACAGCATGCTTCCAGACAACCAATTGGTCAGTGAAGAAACTAAGAAGGAAATTTAGAAATTTCTTGAAAAAAATAAAAATGGAAACAAACATACAAGAATCTATAGGATACAGAAAAAGTAGTACTAATGTGGAATTTTATAGCAGTAAATATCCATATTTTTAAAAAGAGACTCAAAGTAAACAACCTAACTATGCACATCCAGCAACTAGAAAAGCAAGAACAAACCAAACCCAAATTTAGTAAAAGGAAATAAATAATAAAGATCAGAGCAGAAATAAATGAAATGAGACTAAAAAAAATTACAAAAGATCAACAAAACAAGAAGTTGGTTTCTTGAAAAGATAAACAAAATTGATAAACCTTTAGCTAGACTAAGATAAAAATAAAGAAGACCCAAACAAATAAAATCAGAGACAAAAAAGGAAACATTACAACTAATACCACAGAAATACAAAGAATCATTAGACTATCATGAACAACTATACACAAACTGAAATATCTAGAAGAAATGGATAAACTCCTGAACACATACTCTACCATGATTGAACCATGAAGAAATAGAAAATCTAAACAGACCAATGACAAGTCATGAGATCAAAGCTACAATAAAAAGTCTCCCCTCAAAACTTGGGACCTGCCAGATTCACTTCTGAATTCTAGCAAACACTTAAGGAAGACCTAATACCAATTCTACTCAAATTATTTCAAATAAGTGAAGAGGAGAGAAACTCATTCTACCAGGCCAGCATTATCCTGATACCAAAACCAGACAAACACACTACCAAAAACAAAAAAGAAAAAACCAATTGTGGGCCAATATCCCTGATGAACATACATGTAAAAATCCTCCACAAAATACTAGCAAACAGAATTCAAAAACATTAAAAAGATCTTTCACCATGATCAAGTGGATTCATCCCAGGGATGCAAGGATGGTTCAACATATGTAAATCAATAAATATGATACATCACATCAACAGAACAAAGGACAAAAACCATGTGATTATTTCAATGAATGTTGAAAAAACATTCAGTTAAATTCAATGTCCCTTCATGAAAAAAAGTCCTCAACAAACTTGGTATGAAAAGAACATACCTCAGGCCAGGCACAGTGGCTCAGGCCTATAATTCCAGCATTTTGGGAGGGTGAGACAGGTGGATCACTTGAAGTCAGGAGTTCAAGACCACCCTGGCCAATGTGGTGAAACCCTGTGATATGGTTTGGCTGTGTAACCCACCCAAATCTCAACTTGAATTGTATCTCCCAGAATTCCCACATGTTGTGAGAGAGACCCAGTAAGAGGTAACTGCGTCATGGGGGCCGTCTTTCCTGTCCTATTCTGATGATAGTGAGTAAGTCTTGTGAGATCTGATGGGTTTATTAGGGGTTTCTGCTTTTGCTTCCTTCTTATTTTTCTCTTGCCACCACCACGTAAGAAGTGCCTTTCACCTCCTGCCATGATTCTGAGGCCTCCCAAGCCATGTGGAACTGTAAGTCCAATTAAACCTCTGTTTGTTCCCAGTTTTGGGTATGTCTTTATCAGCAGCATGAAAACGAACTAATACAGTAAATTGGTACCAGTAGAGTAGGGCATTGCTGAAAAGATACCTGAAAATGTGGAAGCGACTTTGGAACTGGGTAACAGGCAGAGGTTAGAACAGTTTGGAGAACTCAGAATAAGACAGGAAAATGTGGAAAAGTTTGGAGCGTCCTAGAAGCTTTGACAAAAATGCTGATAGTGATATGAACAATAAGGTGCAGGCAAAGGTGGTCTCAGATGGAGATGAGGAACTTGTTGGGAACTGGAGCAAAGGTGACTCTTGTTATGTTTTAGCAAAGAGACTGGTGGCATTTTGCCCCTGGTCCTGGAGGGTTGTGGAAATTTTGAACTTGAGAGAGATGATTTAGGGTATCTGGTGGAAGAAATTTCTAAGCAGCAAAGCATTCAAAAATGTGACTTGGGTGCTGTTAAAAAGCATTCCATCTTAAAAGGGAAACAGAGCATAAAAGTTCAGAAAATTTACAGCCTGATGATGTAGTAGAAAAGATAAAACAATTTTTTGAGGAGAAATTCAAGCTGGCTGCAGAAATTTGCATAAATAGCAAGGAGCCTCATATTAATCCCCAAGACCATGGGTAAAGTGTCTCTCCAGGCCATGTCAGAGACCTTCACAGCAGCCGTTCCCATCACAGGCCTGGAGGCCCAGGAGGAAAAAGTGGTTTTGTGGGCCAGACCCAGGGGGGTACCCATGCTGGTGCCCTGTGTCCCAGCCACTCCAGCCGTGGCTGAAAGGGGCCAACAGAGAGCACAGGCTGTGGCTTCAGAGGGTTGAAACCCCAAGCCTTGGTAGCTTCTGCATGGTGTTGAGCTTGTGGGTACACAGAATGGAGGTTTGGGAACCTTGGCCTAGATTTCAGAATATGAATGGAAATGGCTGGATGTCCAGGCAAAAGTTTGCTGCAGGGGTGGAGCCCTCATGCAGAACCTTTGCTAGGATGGTGTGGAAGGGAAATGTGGGGTCAGAGCCCCCACACAGAATCCCTACTAGGGCACTGCCTACTGGAGCTATGAGAAGAGAGCCACTGTACTCCAGATCTCAGAATGGTAGATCCACCAACAGCTTGCACCGTGCACCTGGAAAAGCTGCAGACACTCAATGTCAGCCCATGAAAGCAGCCAGGAGGGAGGTTGTACCCTGCAAATCCACAGGGGTGGAGCTGCCCAAGACCATGGAAATCCACCTGTTACATCAGCGTGACCTGGATGTGAGACCTGGAGTTAAAGGAGATGATTTTGAAGCTTTAAAATTTGACTGCCCCACTGCATTTTGGACTTGCATGGGACCTGTAATCCTTTGTTTTGGCCAGTTTCTCCCAATTGGAATGGCTGTATTTACCCAATACCTGTACCTACATTGTATCTAGGAAGTAACTAGCTTGTTTTTGATTTTACAGGCTCACAGGCAGGAGGGACTAGCCTTGTTTTAGATGAGACTTTGGACTGTGGACTTTTGGGTTAATGCTGAAATGAGTTAAGACTTTGGGGGACTGTTGGGAAGGCATGATTGGTTTTGAAATGTGAGGACAAGAGATTTGGAGGAGCCAGAGGCAGAATGATGTGGTTTGGCTGTGTCCTCACCCAAATCTCAACTTGAATTGTATCTCCCAGAATTTTTATGTGTTATGGGAGGGACCCAGTGGGAGGTAACTGAATCATGGGGCCTGGTCTTTCCCATGCTATTCTTATGATAGTGAATAAGTTTCATGAGATCTGATGGGTTTATCAGGGGTTTCTGTTTTTGCTTCTTCCCCAGTTTTCTCTTGCTGCTGCCATGTAAGAAGTGCCTTTTGCCTCCTGCCACGATTCTGAGGCCTCCCCAGCCATGTGGAACTGTAAGTCCAATTAAATCTCTTTTTGTTGCCAGTTTTGGGTATGTCTTTATCAACAGTGTGAAAATGAACTAATACAGTAAAAGAGAACCCTAATACAACTTGTCTCTACTAAAACAACACAAAAAAGAACACATCTGTAGTCCCAGATACTTGGGTGGCTGAGGCCTTGAACCTGGGAGGTGGAGGTTGCAGTAAGCCGAGATCACACCACTGCACTCCCAGCCTGGGTAGCAGAGCAAGACTCCATCTTAAAAAATAAAAGAGAGACAGAAAAAGAAGAGAGAGAGAGAGAGAGAGAGAGAAAGAAAGAAAGAAAGGGAAAGAGAGAGAGGAAGGAAAGGAAGGAAAGGAAAAGTTCAGTGTGATAAGGGCTGCCGCATATGAGAATCCTACAGCTAATATTAAATGGAAAAAAGTGGAAAGCCTTTGCACTAAGAACTAGTATAAGACAAGGATGCCCACTTTCACCGCTTTTATTCAACACAGTACTAGCCAAAGCAGTTAGTCAAGAGAAGGAAATAAAGGGCATGAAGATTGGAGAGGAAGAAGTTGAATTATCCTTGTTTCAAACAACTTGATCTTATATTTAGAAAAACCTAAAGAGTTCACCAAAAAAACCTATTAGAGGTGACAAATTCAGCAAAGTTGTAGGATATAAAATCAACATACAAAAATCAGTAAAATTTCTGTATACCAGCTGCCAACAATCTGCAAAAGAAACCAATAAAGCAGTCTTACAACATCTACAAATAAAATGCCTAGGAATAAATTTAGGAGGTAGAAGACTTCGACAAGGGAAACTACAAAACATCTATTAAAGAAATTGAGGAGGATAAAAAGAAAGGGAAAGGCATCCCATGCTCACTTTTCAGAAGAATTAATATTGTTAAAATGACAGTACTACCCAAAGCAATATACAGATTTGATGCAATTCCTATAAGAATACCAATGACAATTCTTCACAGACATAGAAAAAAAATCCTAAAATTTATATGAAACCACAAAACATCCCAAATATCCAAAGCATTCCTGAGCAAAAAGAACAAAACTGGAGGCATCACATTACCTGACAGGCTGGACACAGTGGCTCATTCCTGTATTCCCAGCACTTTTGGGAGGCCTAGGTGGGTGGATTGCTTCAAGCCAGGAGTTTGAGACTAGTCTGGCAAACATGGCGAAACCCTGTCTCTACTAAAAATACAAAAATTAGCTGGGCATGGTGGTGGGCCCCTGTAATCCCAGCTACTCAGGAGGCTGAGGCAGGAGAATCACTTGAACCCAGGAGGCGGAAGTTGCAGTGAGTTGAGATTGCATCACTGCACTCTAGCCTGGGCATCAGAGAGTGACCCTGTCTCGAAACACAAACAAACAGACAAACAAACAAATTATACTACAGAGCTATAAACAAATTATACTACAGGCCAAAAAAGCATGGTGCTGGTATAAAAACAGACACATGTAGACCAACGAAACAGAATGAAGAACTCAGAAATGAGTCTGTGTACTTAAAGCCAACTCATTTTCAACAAAGGAAACAAGAACACATACTGGGATGAAAAAGTCTCCTTAATAAATGGTGCTGGGAAAACTGTATCTGTATGCAGAAAAATAAAATGAGATCCCCATCTTTCATCATATACAAGTATCAACCAAAAATGAATTCAAGACTTCAATATAAGACCTAAAACTATGAATCTGCTAGAAGAAAACACTGAAGAAATGCTACAGGACATTGGTTTGGGCAAATATTTTTTGGGGTAGGACCTCAAAAGCATAGGAAGTCAAAGCAAAAATAGAAAAATAGAAAAATGGGATTACATCAAGCTAAGACACTTCTAGACAGCAAAGGAAGCAACAAAGTGTAGAGACAGCCTTCAGAATGGAAGAACATATCTGCAAACTATTCATCTAACAATGAATTAATAAATAGAATATGTAAGAAGCGTAAACAATTCAATAGCAAAATAACAAATAATCTGATTTTTTTTAATGTTCAAAAGACCTGGGTAAACATTTCTCGAAAGAAGACATACAAATGGCCACAGGTAGATTAGAAATGCTCAACATCACTAATCATCAGAGAAATGCAAATCAAAACCACAATGAGATATCAGCTTACTTCAGTTAGAATATCTATTATCAAAAAGAGAAAAAAATAACAAATGCTGGCAAGGATACAGAGAAAGAGGAACCCTATTATAGTGTTGGTGGGAATGTAAGGTACAATAACCACTACGAAAACAGTATGGAGACTTCTCAAAAAACTGAAAACTACCATATGATCCAGCAATCTCACTGCTGGGTATATATCCAAAAGAAGTCAACATATCGAAGAGGTATCTGTCCTCCAATGTTTACTGTAGAACTATTCACAATAGCCAAGATTATGGAATCAACCTGTGTCCGTCAATAGATGAATGGATAAAGAAAATGTGGTATATATTCACAATGAAATATTATTTCCCCACAAACATAATGAAATCCTGTCATTTGTAGCAACATGGATGGAACTGCATGTTATTGGGCACCAGTGTCACATATTTGCATTTATGTGTGTGAGTTTAAAAAGTGGATCTCCTGGAAGTGGACAGTAGAATGGTGTTTATCAGAGGAGAGGCAGGGAGCAGGGGCAGGAGGAATGAAGAGAAGTTGGTTAACGGGTACAAAAATAAAATTACAAGGAAGAAGTTCTAGTATTCAACAGTACAGTAATAAAATTATAGTTAACAATAATTTATTGTATCAAAATAACTAGAACTGTAATGTTCCCAACAAAAAGATAAGTGTTTAAGATGACAGATATCCCAATTAACCTGATTTGATCATTACACATTGTATACATATGTCAAAATATCACACATACCCCACAAATATGTACAACTATGATACATCAATTAAAAATACAAAAAAAGGAAGGGGCAGGCATGGTGGCTCATGCCTGTAATCCGAACACTTTGGAAGGCCAAGGCAGGAGGATTGCTTGAGCCCAGGAGTTGAGACCAGCCTGGGCAACACAGTAAGACTCCATCTCTCCAAATTTTTAAAAAATAATTCTCCAGGTGTGGTAGTACACACTTGTAGTCCCAACTACTTGGGAGACTGAGGTGGGAGGATCATTTCAGGCTGGGAGGTCAAGGCTACAGTGAGCTGTGATTGCACTGCTGCACTCCAATTTGGGCACCAGAACAAGGCTCTGTCTCTAAAAAAATCACACAAAAAAGAGAAGACATAACTTACTGCCAAAGTGAGAAAGACACTGGGATAAATTCAGATTGAGACCTATAGTTCCTAGTTCAGGCAACACTTGAAGACAGAAGGGGCCTATCATAACATGGACTTGGGAGTTGTATGGTTTTTTCCTCTGGCTAACCTAAGCATTGGCTTAGAGGTTTTCAGAGTAGGGGAAGACAGAATACTTCTCTGAAAGACTCCCTTCATTTTCCTCCTACAGAGAGGGTTTCCTTCAGGTTCACATTTGTTATGTCGTTGGCTCTGACCATGGTGCTGAATCCTCTGAACTTGAAAACTGAACTCCTACAAAGGTAATAGATTCAAACTCCTAGTTGTGAGATGTGCTAGAAGTGCTATGGGGAAGTACAGCACCCCTCCTCTCTTCTGTACTTCTACCAACCTTATCTGTTCCCTTGAGCTCCTTTTGAGGTATAAAATGTAGGGGAAATTTCTGGCTAAAACGTATAGATTCGGATGCTCCCGGTTCCTGAACGCCATCTACATATGAGTAGTTCTTTGAATTGTCAGAAAACAACCTGGCCCCAAAGTAAACTCAAGGCAGGCCAAGCACAATATTTTTCCCATTTATGGGGAATGATAAGAGGTATGTCACTGTTCCTAAGATAACCACAAGGGCCTCTGCTCAGTGTGGGTGTTCCTGACTTCACTAGAGTCAGCAGCAGTGGGCTGCTTCGTTGCTGACATTCAGCAAATGTGTGTTTATATAAAGCTCTGTCATAGGTTAATCCTCCAGAATCCCAGAGTCTGCAGGGAATAGTACTTTCCATGCCAATTTGATTAAACACAGAGAGTACCTATATTATACTAGGCATATGCTGGCAATATGGACCCTGAATCAAGAAGTTTATAGTCTACTTGGTGAGAAAAATATGCATATGAGTGATGCAAAGCAGAATGCACAATGTGTGTTACCAGAGATCCCATGTGTTAGACTGATAGTGACAGGACAGTGGTCTATTCTGATCTGGAACCTGACCAGAGACAGTCCTCAGAGTACTGAGCTGTGAACTCGACCTTCCCCTCACCTTCCATTTCAAGCTAGGGGCGGACATATCTGAGTTGGTGGAGTCTGGTCAACTACAAACCTGTTTTTAGAGATGAATTCTGTGCTATGAGACTCTGGTCATCAATCATGGAACTCTTGCTTTCTGGGAGCTTGTGTGGATTGTTTATTCTTCCAAGGACTGCTAACCAGTGAGAAGACAAGACAGGCTGGGGCAGAAAGTGTTTAATCTGCTCCACAGACACACACTGCAGCTCCATCCCATCAGCATCTGCAAACACAAGGCAGAGAGATTAGTGTGTGGACGCGGCACAAACAAAGGGATGCACAGGGATTGGTTTAGGAGGGAGACGCCACAGGATGAGACTTTCCTCTAGGGGACCTGGGAGAGGGTCGAGCAACAGGAACAGAGGGTCTTGCCTCTCATTCAGCATCAAGAGTCCTGCATCCCTCCTGGGATCCCTGTCTCAGAACTTAAGGACTTCAGAGAGAAGGTGTGGTATGTTGAGCTAGACATCAACTTTGTCTAGAACAGCGTGGGTTTTTAGTAGCGTGGAAGGGTGGCACTTGCAATCAGTTTAGCTGCTTAAGCCCGTATCCTGAGCTGAGAAAAGCCTGAGGAGCAGAGTTCTGGGCACAGTACAGGAAACCTCCCCCAACCCCTCAGTGCCTAGAGAGTACCTGGAGCAGGGTAGGTGCTTAATAAATTTTTACTGAACTGAATTCTTGCTGAGCTACTAAAGTAGAGGCGAACAGCTGCTTCTAAGGGCTGATACTATGCTCCAGAAAGCAGAGGAGTGTGTCACGTGTCTGGTCTTTTGGACTCACAGTAGACCTCACATTCTACAGCACTGAGGGGCTCCTGCCGCTGAGACAGAGACATGAGCTCAGGAGCAGCTCTCCCAGGGTCCCAGAACGCAGCCCATCTTCACCAGCCATAGCACCTTCAGATAAAAAAGGCCAACACATATGTCCACAATCCTCTTTTTCTCTGTCACTTTCACTTTCCAGACATTTCAGCAAGGTACTGCTATTGACCTTGGCTTCTATATAGGGAAAATAGGGCTAGTGTTTTTTTTTTTTTTTTTTTTTTTTTTGCCCATCAGGACCCTTTCCAAGGCCATTTCAAAGTCATTCGCAGCTAGGGTACCCACAAGAATCTCTTATCTGTTGACTCTTTTCCTTTGGAACTCAGTTCACATTTACATTTGTGCCAGCATCTTTCCCATCCAACTTTCTAATTTTTTGTTTTTTGACATAGAAAGCCGGTAAATGAGCTGGATTAGAACAGGAGTCCATGTACAATCCACACTTTACGCCTTTGTCCTTGTTCTCCTGCCTGCCCTTGACCTTCCTCTCTGGCCTGTTCAGTCACAGGAAGGAAGGGAGAGGCAGCTGTCTGCAAGAGTAAAACTGCCTCTTACAAAAGCATACCCGACGGCTGTCCTTTTTTCCGAGACCAGTTCTGACAGCTAAGAAGGCTGGCACCCAGCTGGCATCCTCTGGTACCTTTGTCCTGTCACCTCCTGCCAAACCAAGCCTCGGGCACAGTATTGGTTACCAACTTCTGGCAGGCCTGCACCATCTTCTGCCCAACCCACAGTGGGTGGCATCCAGCATGTTCAGGGTTGATACAGATTGGTTCAGGGCCATAATTCTGTGGACTTTTTTTTCATAGATGCAGAATTTGTAGGTGATAGAAGCACCACCATCTTTCTATCCTCCTCGTCTTTGACTTCCTCCTGTGACTTTTGGTGAACAAGGTCCTCATCCACCTACAGACCCCTTTCATCTCCAGGAGGAAGGGCTGTGTGCCTGCTGCCCCTCGTCTCTGCTGTGGCTGTAGAAAGTGCTAATCCTGAGACAGCAAGTCTGCACAGTTTGGCCCAAAGCTTCCTGGCCGCACCCACATACCAGGGCAGTGCCAGCTTGCTCCCTTCTAAGGCAGCATCTATTGTTTCCATACAGTGGGCAGGGTTGGCCATTCGGCGCAAGGCCACCTGAGTGGAAAAAGCCTTTTCAAAACAGGGTGGCTTCAAAACAGTTGGCTACACTTTGTTCTTTGGCCCCTAAAGAGGAGAGAGAGAGTAAATGAGCGGGGTGGAGCTTCGCTAGAAGCAGACTATGGGAATTTAAAATCAACGCCAAAAATTCTTCCATCAGCTTATTAACAAAACACAATTTCTGTGGGGTTCCAAGCTCCATTCTTGGAAAAAAATCAAAGCCCACTGCAATGGGTGGCCATTATACCCAGATGGAATGGAGGAGAGAAAACACTAGAGCTTCTTCCAGTCCTCACTGACCGAGGAAAGCTGTTCTTCCTTCTGATGCCTCTGTTTTAACAGCTGTAGAATGGAGGTCAATACAAAAAATATAAAAAACTAGCTGGGCATGGTGGTGCACGCCTGTAGTCCCACCCACTTGGGAGACTGTGCTGGGAGGATCACCTGAGCCTGGGAAGTTGAGGCTGCAGTGAGCTGTGATCGTACCACTGCACTCCAGCTTGGGCAACGGGAGTGAGGCGAGACCCTGTCAAAACAAAAAAAAAAACAAAAAAAACCAAAAAAAACAAAAAAAACAAAAAAAACGTATATTAAATGAAAAAGACCTCTATTGTGGCACAAACTCAGGAAATTGAAAGGACACAAAGGACAAACAATCTCCTCAAAACTTCCAGAGCAAAAGGGCCAGAAATCAGCATTGTCTCAGACCTGTTCACAGCACTGGGGGCTAGAAAACCAATGTCTGAGCCAGTCAGGAATTCCATAACCAGTGAAATGATCAAAGAAATACGGGAAAATTAAAAACCTAAAAAAAATGACCTTTGTCAGAAAACTGAAGGATGTGTACACACACATACACACACACACACACACTGACTGTGTGCGGGGTCTGAAAATGCCGAGGGGAATGTTACAGTTCTATAAGGTTTAGGAATTGTTAAGTATATCATGATTTAAATTTTAAATGATAAAATGTTTCATTTCAGAGTTTATAAAAAGTTTTAAAAGGAAATCTAAAACTATGTAGTTATGATATCAACAGTATCTATATAATTATCAAAACCAATTCTTGAGTTAACAGAAAACTATGTTATAACTAAATTGTGAAGGCGAATGGAGTAATATGTGTACAGGTGGTAGTGGAGTTACAGCTAAATTCTCATTTCCCATAGTAGAAAAATTCAAAAAATTCAAAAAGTAAAGTCAAAATGAAGACATAGAGGTATGAGCATTTTAAAATGTAAGTAACAGAATCATTTATCCGAAGAAACAGATAAATGATTTGAAAGCAGCTGCCTGCGGGAGAACAGAGTAGGACAGAGAACAGCTGTTTGCTGTGGGACTCAGTGCCCTCTTACTTGTTAATCTATGAATATATATTACATTGACAGAAATCAAAGTTTAAAGAATGAGACAACTCAAATGCCAGTCGAACCTATAAGTGGATAAACAAAATATTGTCTATCCAAATAATGGAATATTATTCAGTCATAAAAAGGAATGAAGTACTGATACACACTACAACATGGATGAACCTTGAAAACATCATGCTAAGTGAAAGAAGCCAGTCAGAAAAGGCTGGTACCTTCTATCATGTATCATCCCTATTGTATGTATGTATCATGTATCATACCTATTGTATGATTCCATTTACATGCAATGTCCAGACTATGTAAGTCTATAGAAAGTAGATTTTGCCAGGAGCTGGGAGGAGGAATAAATGAGGAATGTCTACTTAATGGGTACAGGTTTCTTCTTGGGGTGATAATAATGTTGTAGAGTTAGAGAGTGGTGATGGTCACACAACACTGTGAACGTACTAAGGCCGCTGAATTGTATTCTTTAAGATGGTTAAAATGGTAAAAATGGTAAATTTTGTTATGTGAAATTTTACCTCAATACTAAAGGAAAGAACACGTATAGTGGATTTTGTATGGCTAGTACACAGATTCCATTGTAGTTTCAGTTAAGTAAGAGTCGTTTACAAAGTCTCTGCGCTATACATTCTGCTTTAGTTAACACGAAAGAGTGAATAAATGTATGCCTTTGATGATTTATTATTTCCATAGTATCTGAGGAGCTGTCATCATTCTGAATAGCTAAGATTTTAGGCACAACAGACATAAATGAATTATAAAGTAACCTCAAAATAGAATATCTTATCATTTACAATACAGAAATAATTCGTGCTGCAGTTCTTTAGTAAATATCTTCCTTTCTTGTCATCTGACACTTTTGAAAATGGAGAAGAGAAAACTTAAATTCAGAGTTCTGGGTAGTAATGTCTTGTGAATGAGCTTACACTATGTTTGGCTTCACTTTTTTCCAATTAGAGTTCATTTCTCTCTCCTTTGGCATCCCTTCATTCTGCAATGTATTTTATTGTCCTTTTTTTTTTTTTTTTTATTTGTCAACTGTTGAAACAGGTGAGTTGGCTACAAAGAAGAGCTTAGTCACTCAGAGTCAACTAAGCAGCAAACCCTGGCCACCAAGACTTGAACTCACACACAAATCAGCTTCAGATTTGTTCTTGTTTTTTTTTTTTTTCTTATTTGTTTGGGTTTTTTGTTAGGTCACCAAGAAGAGTTTTAAAACCCTGTCTCACTAAATGGCTTTTTTTAGATCTATACAAAGCTAGTTTTTTCTCATAAGTATGTGTTATTTTCTCATAATGATTTTTCTCGTTGTTATATCATATTAAAAAAATTCAGGCCGGGTGCAATGGCTCACGCCTGGAATCCCAGCACTTTGGGAGGCTGAGGTGGGCAGATCATGAGGTGAAGAGATCGAGACCATCCTGGCCAACATGGTAAAACCCCATCTCTACTGAAAATACAAAAATTAGCTGGGTGTGGTGGCGTACGTCTGTAGTCCCAGCTACTCGGGAGGCCGAGGCAGGAGAATCGCTTGAACCCAGGAGGTGGAGGTTGCAGTGAGCTGAGATTGCGCCACTGCACTCCAACCTGGCAACAGAGCGAGACTCCGTCTCAGAAAAAGAAAAAAAAAAAAAAAAATTCAACCAGGAGGGTAGATGTAATAAGTAGGAGGGACTTTTTTCTCTAGGCAGTACCACTTACTCTTTTCCTGAGATGTTAGTTTTATATGGATTGTCGTTAAGCATCACTTGGAAAAGCTACAAATAATGCAGCTAAATGTTTAAGCAATTAGGAAATAGAAATTTTTTAATACAGAGTTTTGCACTGCAAAGTGTTTAAAAGTATTAAAAGACTGTATTACACAACTTTGTTGTAAAATTCTAGTAATATAAATTGATACTAAAGAAAACAAACCCAGAAAGATTAAGTGACTTGGTTCACACAGCACAGGAATTAACAAGGAAATTAGTATTCTTTGTTGAATATTTCCCATTTGAATAGTTACAGGAAAATTAAGTATTTGCATATTATATACAAATTAATGTGTATTGACATCATAGTGGAAAAGAATGATTTGTAAATCTGGAGCAATGTTTGATATACTTACTAATAAGTTAAAATTAAAAGTTTCAGTTTATTAAAATATTGTTGCTTTTTAGTAAGGTATATTTGATTTTTAAAAAGCATTTTTGACTGGTTAGGGTCTTACTATTTTTTTGTTTGTTCCACTTTCCCCCAGTAATTTCACATAATAGCAGTTTTTGAGTTAAATTATCGTAACTATTATTTTTCCAGTTATAAACAAGACCACCTAACTAAAGACTTTGCTAATGTTCCTTTATTGTCTGTAGAGGGAGCTCCCACATTTTAGTAAATCTATGTGTATATTTCTTCTGTCTTTCCTTACACACCGAGAGGTATATGTGCAATACGATATCTATTAGGCTATTAAAAATATGACACCAATCCTGAAATAGCAAAAGGACATTAGTGGAAAAACTAGAGAGATATGAATAAAGAGTGAAATTTAGTTAACAGTAATGTACCAATGTTGATTTCTTAGTATTAAAAAATAGCCTGGGCGGCTGGGTGCGATGGCTAACGCCTGTAATCCCAGCACTTTGGGAGGCCGACATGGGTGGATCACCTGATATCAGGAGTTCAAAACCAGCCTGGCCAACATGGTGAAACCCTGTCTCTACTAAAAATACAAAAATTAGCCAGGCATAGTGACACACGCCTGTAGTCCCAGCTACTCGGGAGGCTGAGGCAGGAGAATTGCTTGAACCTGGAAGGCAGAGGCTGCAGTGAGCTGAAATCGCACCACTGCACTCCAGCCTGAGTGACAGCGAGACTCTATCTCAAAAAAAAAAAAAAAGAAAAAAGCCTAGGCAACATAGACCCTGTCTCTATTTTATATATCTATTTATATATATAAATATATATTTAAATATATATTTATATTAAATAGAATATATTAGAAATATATTAAATATATAAATATATATTTAAACATATATGTATATATAAATATATTTAAATATCTTTATATATTTATGTATATATTTATATATTTTAATTAGCCATGTGTGGTGGTACATGCTGTGAACCCAGCTACTTGGGAAGCTGGGGTAGTAGGATCCCTTGAGCCAGGAGTTCAAGGCTGCAGTTAGCTATGATCACCACTACACTCCAGCCTGGGTGACAGAGCGAGACGCTGTCTCAGAAAACCCAAAACCATCGTTTTATAACATATGAACAACAGAGGAAACTAGGAGAGAAATATAAAGGAACTCTCTATGCTATCTCTGCCTTTCTTCTGTAAATCTAAAATTATCCCCCCAAAAAAAGGTTATCTAAAAAGTTAGAAAAGTTAGATACTAAAGGCAGAATGTTTGAGGCTAGATAAGGATACTGTGAACTGTATTAGCTATCTATTGCTGCATAACTAACCCCAAAAGTTAGTGGCATAAAACAATAAACATTATGTCACAGTTTCTGCAGGTCAGGATCCTGGGCATGGCTTAACTGGATCCTCTGGCTCAGAGTCACTCACTCATAGGCTGCCATCAAGGTTTTGGCTGGCACAGCGGTCACCTGCAAGCTCGTTGAGAGAGGACCCACCAAGGCCACTCAGGTGACTCTCAGCAGGCCTCAGGTCCTGGCGAGGTACTGGCTGAAGATACCAGTTCCTTGTGGAATGTGGGCCTCTCCACTGGGCAGTTCCCAACATGGTAGCTGGCTTTCCAGAGTACGTGCACGAGAGAGGTAAGAGGAGAGAGAGAAGAGAGGAGAGAGAGGGAGAGAGAGAGCACGTCGTGAGGGAGCAAGCCTGAGAAAGAAGACAGCAGCATCACGGTCTATTTGTAACCTAGTCTCAGAAGTGACATCCTATCACTTTTGACATATTCCATCCATTAGAAGCAAGTTACTAGGTCTAGTCCACACTCCAGGGGAAGGAATGGCACAAGGCATGAATGCCAGTAGGTGGGGATCAAGGGGACCACAATAAGGCTGCCCAGCAAGTGAACACACCCATTTATGCCATCTGCCACACTGAAAAGAACAGTGCTGATTTAAGAGCACAGGCTCTGGAGTCACAGAGATCCGGGTTTGTGCTCCTGCTTGGAAATGTCAGTTAGACGATCTTGGATTATTTAATTCTTTTGTTTCTTCATGGCAAAATGAGAATGATGATAGTAACACTGACCTCAAAGGGCTGTTTTGAAAGTCAGACTAAATGAGCTAATTCATGCAAAATACTTACCAAGTATCTAGCACAAAATAAGAGCTCAATGATGATGATAAGCTGCTATTATCATCACCGCCACCGCCACCGCCACCTGATTTGTAATTCAAACCCTCATGTTGACTGGCCGTGGCATCGCAGGCAAGTTACTTGACTTTTCTGTGCATCTATTTCCTCATGCATAAGCTGGGGAAACACTACTCCCGCTTCAGAGCTGTTGGGAGGGGAGGGTGGTGATCACGTGCTTGGCCCTTGGTCGCTGTAAATGATTACTTTTAGAGGGGTTCAGTCTGCTTAGCATAAATTGACTGCCCTTTTTGGTTAAGGCACATCTGTTTTTCTGTCTTTGTTTGCTCTATGAAATGAGGACAACAATCCTTAATTATTGTGCTTTTCATTGCTCTCTAGCCTATTAAACAATTCTTATTTATGGATTTAGAAGAAAAAAAACCACATGGGTAATCCATAATGGAAGATACATCAAAATCATATTTATGGTCTTAGAAATGTTCTTTGAAGCAGGATTATTTTCTTCAATTTTATTTTGGTCATCATTGGAAGTAGTTTTTATCCCTCATGCACATGGCAAATGAAAATGGAGAGAAACTATGAAAAGTGGAGGCTGCAGCCTAAAAGGAAGATTTGCCACAGACACCTACATAAAGGATAGCTCACGTGGTATGTAAGAACGGAGTATACACAGCATGTCTTGTTCTTGTCTGCCATCCCTCCTAGGAGCAAGGATTTTCCAGCCTCGCAGAGAAGCCTAGTAGGTAATCAGTCATCAGAGTGTAACGTGCGAAGTGCCATCGGGCTCTGACGGGGCAGAGAACAAAGCCCTTGCCAGGGATCTAAGCCTTGATGCGGAAGGCAGAGGAAGGCTTCCTAGACAAGTTCACACCTGAGCCAGGGGCTGCAGGCTGGAGCGCCCTAGCTGACAGTCCCTAGGGGCTGGAGGTCCCTAGCTGACAAGGAGGAGGAGGAGAGGGGAGATGTGGGCAGAGGAAACAGCACAGACACCGGCTGAGAAATGCCAAGATACCTGAGTGTTCTCAGCAGCAAGCAGCTGGGTGGGTGCAGAATGCAGGCCCCAGGAAGCAGAGCCAGAAGATGGTGACACAGGGAGGCGTGGGCTCACGAAGGGTCTGGTACCTGGTTGACGTAAGAGTTCATCTAAAAGTGAGGGACAAGGAGCAAGGTCATGTGGTTAAACTATTTTTATTTTTATTTTTTAAAGAGATAGGATCTTGGTCTGTCATCCAGGCTGGAGTGCGGTGATGCAATCATGGCTCACTGCAGCCTCAACCTCTTGGGCTCAAGCAACCTCCTGCCCCAGCCTCCTGAGTAGCTGGGATTACAGGCACCAGCCACCGCACCCAGCTCACGTGTGTATTTTACAAAGATTAACTGGTGGCTACAGCAAAGCTAGACTAATGGTGAGGGGTGTCTAGGAGACAGAAAGCTGTCTAGGAGGAGCAGAGAAAGGGATGGATTCTAAAGAGATAATTGAGAGAGAATAGCAACAAGTTGTGCTGAGTGTGGATGTGGGTAAGGGAGAGGGAAGAGGTCACAGACCTCAGGTATTCACAGCTTTCACCATGGGGCAGAGCAAGGAGAGCTGGCTTTGGGGAGAAGGCAATGTGGATGGCTTTGGCTATATGCCTAGTGTTCCATTATTGGAACACTAAGCCTGTGGGAGTTGTCTGTCTCCTACTGCTCAAGGTCATCGCCAAGGTCTGATGGCAAAAATTTAAAAAACTGCAACCTCAGGCATAAATGGATTAAATTGAGACAAGTTTAGAAGAGCAGGCTAAACTATTATACTCAGGAGCCACTAAAAATATAAAAAGCAAGAGGTCTCAAAAAATACCCCAGGCTAGAGCTCTAGTTTGAGGGGAATCAACACATAGGGATGTATTTGGAACCAGGGGAGTAAATAAGATTACTCAGGGAAAACAGCAAATAGGTAAGAAAGCAAAAGACAAAGAGTTTTGAGAAAATAATAACCATAGGATAGAAAAAGATGTGGTGGAATGATCCTGATTCTCGTCGGATTTGTGTGGTAGACAGAATGTTTTGACTACAAATTGCATGTGTTAGCCCCGAGGAGAAAAGGCCTCTTCCAGACAAGTGACAGGCAGGAGGGAAAAGGAGGGAGGTGGTGTGAGAGCGGGAAAGCTGAAGCAGGGTAGATACAATATTAACTCTTGTGAGGCCAATGGCTTTTCCAGGCCGGAAGGAAAACAGAAGGACAAGGTCTGAATTCCACCAGATGCCCCCGCAGTTCTCCAGGACGCCACATGGGGACCACAGGTGGGCGGTCTCACAGTACCTGTGTTGGGAGCTGCACTCGGGGGCCCTGGAGGAGAGTGGCTGAGATGGCTCATTCTTGAGCCTTTTATTTTATTTTTTATTTATTTATTTTTTAAATTATACATTAAGTTCTAGGGTACATGTGCTTATACCCAAAGGACTATATAAATCATGCTGCTCTAAAGAACCTTTTATTTTTGCCTCTGAGTGGACCTAAAAAGTCAGTATTGTTTTCGGTCTTATGACTTCACTTCTAGTGAGACTGTGTTAGTCCATTTTACGCTGCTATAAAGAGATACCTAAGACTGGGTAATTTATATAGGAAAGAGGTTTATTTGGCTCACAGTTTTGCAGCCGTACAAGCATGGCACTGGCACCTGCTCGGTTCCTGGTGAGGCCTCAGGATGTTTTATTCATGGTGGAAGGCAGAGAGGGAGCAGACGTGTCACATGGCGAGAGAGGGAGGAAGAAAGAGTGAGAGGAAGGAGGTGCCAGCGTTTTTAAACAACCAGCTCCCTCTAACTGAGCAGGAACTCGTTAAGTGAGGACAGCACCAAGCCATTCACGAGGGATCCGCCCCATGACTCAAACAGGCCACCAGGCCCCACCCCCTATACTGGGGATCACACTTCAACATGAGATTGGAGGGGACAAATCCAAACCATATCAAAGGTATGCTCTAGGATCCTCGTTCAAGTAGAACCTGCTTTCGTTGCTTTGCCTTCTAAACTGAACCAACACATATTAGCACAGTTCTCTCTCAGCCACAGAAACTCAGTTTCTCTGGACCATTTTTCCTTATGTAAGAAAATGACCTGTTTAACCACGGAGGGAACCCTCAGCCCGGTAAGAGAGGACAGTTGAGAGATAGCTGGTGCAGCGTCTCGTAGACAACAGAATTGACTCCCTCACTGCTCTTTTCCCATCATCTAAGCCAGTCATCCATTTTCCCCAGGAGTGTTTCTAGGTATCCATCACTGAAACAAAACCCCCAGCAATTCTGTGGAATTTTTATAAAGTATAAACCATTCATGATATGCTAATAGTGAACCATTTGTCAGTATGATACCACATGCAATTCAGGTCAATGAAACTCAACTTAGAAACTGGAAGAAGAAAAATCACCTTTGCATTATTGCTTTGCATTTGTTTTCTTAGTTCTTGTCCATGGACCCAAGGGTCACCAATACATTTCCTCTCATCAATCAGCGTCATGGTGCTCTTCCCCAATCATTATAACCGATTTCAGATGGTGCTAGAAAATTATATTGACTCTGAACACCAAAAGAAATCAGTCATCCTCTAAGGGGTCACAGGAGGACGTGAAGTTTGGGAGGGCCCAAACCTTACTAAATCCAGCATACATTGGGCCCTTTAACCCAGGCATGATGGAATGAGTCTGTACTATCCATTAAGTGCTATAGGTTTATTCCACAAAGAAGTATAAAATTCCAACAATGCGATATCCTGTACAATTACATTCATCCCTTAGTATCCTTGAGGGATTGGTTCCAGAAAGCCCCTTGGATACCAAAATCCACAGATGCTCAAGTCTCTGATAGAAAATGGTGTAGTATTTGCATACAACCTACACACATCCTCCCGTATACTTTAAATCGTCTCTAGATTACTTATATTTAATGCAATGCAAATGCTATGCAAATAATTGTTATACTGTATTGTTAGAGAATAATGACAAGAAGAAAGTCTGTTCACGTTCAATACAGACACAACTTATTTTTGGAAAACTTTCGATCACAGTTGGTTGGGTCTGCCACTGCAGAGACCTGACTGCCATTTGTGGTATATGCCACCACTGTTGGAAGGGGTGAGGAAGGGGTCAGCTACGTGAGGCAGGTTCTCACAGCCGTCCTGCTGTTGCTTTCAAATACTTCCGAGCTGTCCCACTCATTTCTTTTGCTGTTGGCAGTGCAGCGCAGCTGGTCTCCCCCAAGAACACTGATTTCAAATGGTGCTAGACAATCACTATTTAAATCTAAACCACCATATGAAACCAGCTTCCTGAAGAAGCTTTATGATCTATTTTTTTCTTCATAATGCTCTCTTACCATAAACCCAAGACAACCTAGAAAGGAAAAGTTGAAACCTAGTTGTGAGTGAGTTACTTAATGGTCTAAACAGAGCTTTGGCAAATTTCATCTATTCATACAGTGATGCCACTGAATTTGTTATTGATGGGGGAGCATGCCTGGGACTCCCCTTATTCTTAAGTTGCCCAAAGGTTCAGCTTTATCATTTAGAGGCAAGGGCACATGTCAACCCCGTCACTCTTGGGTGGGAAGACAAGGAAAATCCTTTGCTTGGGTAAAGGCAGGAGAAGTCAGAGGCATCCTGTGATCAAGTACCCAGGCAGGCGGAGGATGACCAGCAGTGGTGCTGGAGAACTGTCCATCGGACATGCAAATAGGACCAAGCAAGTAAGTCCTCGGTAGGAGTGGAAGAAAAATGTTTTCCTAAACCTATGATTTTCACCTGGAGATAACTTTGTTTGATCCAAAGGATTACTGAGATTTTGGGGTCTAGGGAAGAAAATAGACTAACTCAGAGGCCAAGTCACATGATGGCACTAATGAGATGCTAATGTCACTTCTGGAATGAATTCCTTAGACTGCATCTATGAGTGAGTTAGAGGTTTTTGTGAGCTTTACTTAAGACTCTCCTTCCCTCTACTCAAAAGGTAAGGCTTTGTACTCTGAGTTCTCCTTGGCAAATTATTTTTTGCAACAGTTCTTTTTCCCCCTCATAGTATAGTTCTTGATATCATCTTATTAGGTGGCCTGTTGTCATCCCTTTTTGTGTTCTAGACATCCAAGAAGATACTTCATGTACCCAGGCCACCTAACTAAAGGGGTGTGCACTGTTTTTATAAACTGTTATAAAAAATTTACACATTAAATTTGAAATAATACAATGAATTCCTAAATGCATACTATCTAAATTCAATAACTATTCCTTTTGCCATGTTTTGCTTTAGTTATCTATATGTAATATAGATGTGTATTTTTTGCTGTATTGTTTAAAAGTAAATTGACAACCACCCATACATACACTGCTCCTACTTCAGAATGTCTTTAAACAATGAGGTCATTCTATAAAATGAAGACACTCTTCTACATGACCACAAAATCTTACCATACGTAAGAAAATAAACAATTCCTTAGTATCCCCAAATATCCATTCCACATCCAACTTCTCCCACTTTCTCCAAACAAAAGGTTTTTTATAGTTTTTTCAAACCCAGATTGCATCAAGGTTGATTCACTAAGACTGGTCTCTTTTAACCTCAAAACACTACCCAACCTTTTCTTTGGCTTATCATGACATACCACCTTGTAAAAAACAGGCTCTAATTCTGGCTGTACCATTCACTTAGTCTGTTCCCTTGGTTTATATTTAAGAACTGAACTTTAGTTTCTCCTTCTGACTTTCCTCATATATCATCCTCATTTTACAATCTCGCTATTGTATTAGAAGAACATCCAATTACCGTGTGCCTGTGGTTGATGATTCCAAGTGGGTTCAGTGCTAGTCAGTCAGGAGGTGCACTGCAGGCTGCTTGCCTTCTGATTACCATAAATAACATGCTTGTTCCTCACGGGCTTGGCCGGTTATCTCTTCATAAGGAGATCCCAGCACAAACTCATCCTTTATCATGGAGAAGCATCCACAGCACATACCTATTGCTGCTAGGCTAGTTTTTTAAAAAATCTCTGTGAATAAAGGAGTAGAACACCAGGGCTATGGAGATGTGTGGCAATCATTTCATCAAAGATGTAAACAGCTTGTTGACTGCAATGAAAGGCGCATACTTTGTGAAGTGACAGGCAGCGACACATTTCAAGTGGATAGTAAACTTAAGCACCAAAACTGGGAAAAGTGCCAGCACAGAAGAATCACTACAACTTTCAAATAATGGTTTCACTAATTCTGTGATTCCTTTAGGGACCCCCTGCCTCCTTCTGTACATGCTAGTGTAATTCGCAGTATCAGTGACTGAAGTACAAAAGCAGCAGCCAGATTATTCTCATCAGTCACAAAACTCCAAAGTCTGCTTATTTTTGATAAATAACTCGTTGCAGTGTTTGCCTACTGCCTAGAAGTTTTTCAAATGATTGACACTTCAGTTATGGGGAAAATTTTTCCTGAAGATGAATTTCTTTTACTTATGTCTGATAAGATCATATACATCTCATACACCAAATACGTCACACACAGTATATATTCAACCATGCCCTTAGCAGGGCCAAACAAATATGCTGAGTTTTTTACATTGTCTTTATGTATGCTTCTCAGAAATTCAGCAGAAGGCTGAGCGTGGTGCCTTGTACCTGTAATCCCAGCATTTTGGGAGGCCGAGGCAGGCAGATCACTTGAGGTCAGAAGTTTGAGACCAGCCTGGCCAACATGGTGAAACCCCATCTCTACCAAAAAATACAAAAAAAAAAAAAAAAAAAAAATTAGCCGGGCTTGGTGGCACATGCCTGTAGTAAGGCCGAGGCTGAGGCAGGAGAGTTCCTTGAACCCAGTAGGCAGATGTTGCAGTGAGCTGAGATTGTGCCATTGCACTCCAGGCTGGGCGACAGAGCAAGACTGTGTTTCAAAAAAAAATTAGCCGGGCATGGTGGCCACGCATGCCTGCAATCCCAGCTACTCAGGAAGCCAAGGCAGGACAATCACTTGAACCAGGGAGGCAGAGGTTGCAGTGAGCCAAGATCATGCCACTGCACTCTAGCCTGGGCGATACAATCAGACTCCCTCTCAAAATAAAAGGCTGGGTGCGGTGGCTCACACCTGTAATCTCAGCACTTTGGGAGGCCGAGGCAGGTGGATCACGAGGTCAGGAGTTCAAAACCAGCCTGGCCAAGAAGGTAAAAACCCTGTCTCTACTAAAAATACAAAAATTAGCTGGGTGTAGTGGCAGGTGCTTGTAATCCTAGCTACTCGGGAGGCTGAGGCAGGAGAATTGCCTGAACCCGGGTGGCAGAGGTTGCAGTGAGCCGAGATTGCACCACTGGATTCCAGCCTGGGCGACAGAGTGAGACTCTGTCTCAAAAAAAAATCAGAAGAATAAAGGTATATTATTTTGCATCTATGGGCTCTTCATATTAGCCCTGTGTGACAAGGTCATTTGGTATATCTTCCCACACTGCTTTTATGTCCTTGGGGAGAAAGTGGGGTACTGAGTTGGCAAGTAGTGACCACACCAGGTGTGGCAAGAGCTGAGTAGTGGCAGTCGATTGTTTTCTGTCATATGAAAAGCCAGCAAACTGGCTTAAGGTCACTTCCCCTGGGCTTTGAGGATTTCACAAGAAGAATTCTACCTAAGCCTGACATTTCTTTAAGGATGTAGCTTTGAAATGTGTGAGACATCAGAACACAACAGTCCCAACTTGAGCATTGAAGCTGGAGATGCAACTGTGATGCAACAGAACACACTGTGATAGGCATTTTGAGTTGGGTCCCTGTTTTCACATGAAGCAAGAGGCTAGTTTCCTGAAAACAAGTCTGCATGAAGAGACTGGCTACCCGGTTAACAGCAAAAAACCCCGTGGCTCACTAGGAAGGAGATGGAAGAAAACCAGTTGATAAATTTAAAAGGGCTCATTCATTCCCTTTCCAGGTCATGCAAACGAGAACAGAGTGAGAGCAAGTGGGATCCGCTGATTTTGTTGAGTCTTTCAGTGACTTTCAGCTGCAAGGGCAACTCTACTGAGAAGGAAAGATTTCACTCAGTAAACATTAGCATGTTTCCAACCCTCCCTAGCCTCTCATTTCCAACAATCAATGTGATTGTTCTGTATTTTTAGGCCAGGATACGGTAGGGCTGAATTTCTGTAACTCAGGATGTTCTATTTTAATCATCAGCCATTTTAAGGCATGGCAACATCTGAAAGAAAAAAAAAAAATGTAATGACTCTTACACACAGAACATGCACTTAAAATTGTCAAAACTCTCCATCTCCAGCATTAAAACAATCATCTTTCAAGAACAAAATCCTTTCTCGGTGTCTCTCAGCCCACAAGCCATGAGAATGTGTCTCCATTTCAAAACCCAGTCTGTACTGTCATGCTTCTGCTGTTTCTCAGCAAGCTGCCTTTCTTTGTAACTTTTTTCTTCCAAATCTGATAGTGAAGCTGGAGCCTGAGATGTAAATTGATAAATGACACCAGGAACTCCTTGCATGGCAAAAGCTGAACAGTACAAATCCATTGTTTTCCTGGATGTGAAATGCCAGTCTGTTCTTGCATGAGCAAACTGGATTAAAGTCACTTCCCTTGGGGCCTGCGGATTTCACAAGGAGAACTGCATCTGAGCAGGACACTTCTTTAAGATGTGGCTTCAAAGTGTTTGGGACATGGGACACAATAGTCCTAAGTCGCGTATTCCAGCCGGACTATAGGTGCAGCTGGCCCTGTCCTGACGAGGGGCCACACAGCTCTAAGTCTTTCTTTGTTGCCCCACATGCCTTGAATGGATGTTTTCTTATAGGAAGTGGATGAACAAGTTAACACAGGATCTGGCTGGGCTGCTTACTAGCTATGTGATCCTGGGCAAATCATTTAATTTTTCCGAGTTTCAGTTTCCTGATCTGGAGAATGGAGATGCGAATTTCTATATTGCAGTGGTTGTTAGGGTCATATGTAATGCGTTTATAAAAACAGTGGGTCACTTTTAAAGCACTATATGAATGTTTGGTGTCTTATCAGCTGGATGAGAACACTGGAGTGATTTCGAGGGAAAAGGCCAAAATGAACTGGAAAATGATGGGAAGAGTACTCTGTGAAATTGTCATAGCTTCCATCTTGGGAACACTTAGTCCACGGCAGCCACTGCTGTGTGCTTCCCATGGACTTTGTTGGCATTCACAACCACTAACATGGTTGGTGGTAGCGTCTTTCAGAAGATGGGCTAGAGACTTAGAAAGGGTACATGACTTCCTCTTGGTCACAGAGCTGGAGTGGCAGACCAGGACTCAAACTCCAACATGCCTGATTCCCAGCCCAGGGATTCAGCCAGCACTCTTTACTGCTCCGTCCTTTACACCCTTCAGCGCATCTTCACAGGGACCTCTGAACAGTCACTGGCTCCAGGTTTCAGGGTTTCATCAGTAAGTACATGAGTAAACCATGAAAGCCAGCTTTGGTCCTGAGGAGTAGAAGTAGCACCAAATAACTCACCAAGAGAAAGGGAGAAAAATTAGAAATTAGCACAATTTGGCTTGTACTGAATGGTCAGAAGACCTGGACCCTCCACCACACTTCTGACATGCAGTGTGACCTTAAGCCAGTCCTGCCCTTCTCTAAAGCCTCATTTTCCCGCTAACCTTAAAGAAGTTCAAGTCAAAGAGCACAGTGATGAGTCCCACAGATCATGCTTCAGATTATGACAGTGTTAAAATACTGACTCCAAAATACAGCCGGGCAGTTTATCTTCTCGAGTTTCCTGTTTCTATGACACTGTATGGTGAGATGACCAAATGCAGACTCCAGAGCCAGAATGCCAAGCTCTGCCACCAGCTCCTCACACAACCCTGCACAAATCACTTTAACTCTCTGTGCCTCAGTCTCCTCATCTGTAAAATGAGGTTAATAGGCCGGGTGCGGTGGCTCACGCCTGTAATCCCAGCACTTTGGGAGGCTGAAATGGGTGGATCACGAGGTCAAGAGATTGAGACCATCCTGGCCAACATGGTGAAATCCCATCTCTGAAAATACAAAAATTAGCTGGGCATGGTGGCATGTGCCTGTAGTCCCAGCTACTTGGGAGGCTGAGGCAGGAGAATCGCTTGAACCTGGGAGGCGGAGGTTGCAACAGTGAGCCTAAATCGCGCCACTGCATGCCTGGTGACAGAGTGAGGCTCCATCTCAAAAAAAAAAAAAAAAAAAAAAAAAGATGGTAATAACTGGACCTAGCACATAAGGTGGTTGTGAGGATTAAATCAGGTAAATATGATGAAGCCATCTGAACCAATGTTAGCACAATGTAAATATTCAGCAAATGTTAGCTATGATAATAAAAGTAACACAATAGTTTTCCATGAGCACATTATAAACAGAGATGTGGCTAAGAGATCCACCACAGCTGGTAAATGGAGAGGGTGAAGAGATCCTGCTGTCACATGCTTTGCCGTACATGGACACATTCTAGAGTAACTGACTGCGAAGCTGAAATGGCATCTCCAACTGGATTTACTGAAATACATATATTTAATATTTTCAACTGCCTTCTCCTCTTCCCATCCTAAGACCTGAATATGGGATCTGTATCCTTGTTTTTAAGCAGGAGTTCATGTTATAGACTCTTTCTGACAGTAAATTGGGAGTTGGGTGGTGGAGAGAAAAAGAGTAGAGATCAAATGGTCAAAATGACCATTTAAAAAAAATGATCGGGCTTGTCAGGCATGGTGGCTCACACCTGTAATCCCAGCACTTTAAGAGGTTGAGGCAGAGAATCACTTGGCCCAAGTGTTTGAAACCAGGGCAACACAGGGAGACTCTCTGCCTCTACAAAATAAATTGTAAAAAATCAGCCAGGCGTGGTGGTGCACGCCTGTGGTCCCAGCTACTTGGGAGGCTGAGGTGGGAGGATCACTTGAGCCTGGGAGGTTGAGGCCGCAGCGAGTCGTGATCACACCACTGTACTCCAGCCTGGGCAACACAGCAAAACCCTACCTCAAAAAAGAAAAAGAAAAATGCACTGAGGAATCATCCAGGTACAAAATAAAACAAAACTCCCTGGAGGTTGACTTAGAAGCCTCTACTTACGTAGGTGTAAAAGCAATCTGTTCACAGATATTTTCCAGGCACACAAATCCTCAGGAGGCATTTGTTCGGAAGACTTGCACCTGGAATTTAAATGACAGTGTGAGCTCCTAGGAAATCTCCTAGAGTAACAGCAGAAGAAAAAGTCAGTTGTTTTCTCGTAAGCACGTTTCTCCACCAGTGTCACCAACAGAGGCATTTTTAAAAACGAGAAATAGAAAGCGCCTTCTCCTTCCTGCGCACAGGTTGGGAAAGTTCCTGTACAGCGAGCAACACATGCCCCCTCATGCTGGTGCTCTCTGTGCGGGAGAAAACGCGAGGTGTGGCCGTTACTAAGGAAACCGCTAACATGAGGCAGAGCAGCAAGGTTTGCTCAGCAAGATGTTTTAGGAAATAAAACACAGTCTAAGCCTATAGATCCAATCACAGAAGAAAGGCAGGCAAGGATCCTGCACAGGAGACGGAAGGTGGCTTCTGTTTTCACAGCTGATTCTGCAGCCTCGTGCTGTAGCAGTACAGGCTGCAGAAGGCCTGCAGAGGGGAGCGCCGGTCTGCACGGACAGCCTGTGACGGCTTCAGAATCAGGTGGAGGGCAACTGAGAAGAACGGAAACCGCCTTACATTCTCTCCTACTTGGTCTAACTTTACAGACGAAATGCATCTTTCAGCTGCATCAGAAGAGAGGAAGCTAAGGTCGTAAGGTCGTAAGGTCGTCTTCATTTCTGAAAACTGATTGTTCAAGTAAATCCTTCAGTCGTCCCCCTGATGCGACCTGCTAGGGAAGCTGGGAGCGCCTTCACAGTAGCTCCAAGGGGGTATCCTTATAGGGGATTACATCTCAAAACACATTTTACCCAGCAAGAGGCTGCATGACTCAGCAGTCTGATGAAGAAAGCTCTGTCAAGTTACCACCAATTGCAATTTCTAAGTTGATTACAGCTCCACTGAGGAACCTGAACACAGCTGAGGCCACAGAGCATTCCCCAGGCTTACTGGCCAGTGGGATGATGTGGCCCAGATGTGTGGGTCGGAGCTGAATGGTCAAGACAATGGTCTGTGATTGGCAGGTGGGCTCTTTAAGCCAGGGGCTACTGAACATGCTCTTCAGTGACTGGGAAGCTCTCAAGATGATAGAAGCACAGGAACAAGGTATGTTGGGAAGATTCTTGAGAACTGAGATTAAAATCCAAGAGGAGGTTGGCCAGTAAAAGAAATGGTCAGAAAAAGCCCTTCAATACTGTCCTACAACAGAAAAATACATCTAAAAAACCAAGCTGAGACGCACAGATGGGAAGGAAGAGGCACTGGGGTAAAACAAGAATCAAACCAACCTGAAGCTACCGAACACACAGAATTCGAGAATATTTAAACACTATCATAATAGCATGTTTCCAAAATTGTCTGATTATAAAAATGAGGATAGAAACCAGTGTCAGACAAGAGCTCTTTCATTTTTTTTTCTTGAGATAGAGAGTCTCACTCTGTCACCCAGGCTGGAGTGCAGTGGCATGATCTCGGCTCATTGTAACCTCCGCCTCCTGGGTTCAAGCGATTCTCATGCCTCAGCCTCCCAAGTAGCTGGAGTTTTAGGCGTGCGCCACTACACCCGGCTAATTTTTGTATTTTTAATAGAGATGGGGTTTTGCCATGTTGGCCAGGCTGGTCTTGACCTCCTGACCTCAGGTGATCCGCCCACCTCGGCCTCCCAAAGTGCTGGGATTATAGGTGTGAGCCACCGTGCTCGGCCCTCTTTCACTTTTCAACAGTAACTGAGGTCTGTGTCAGATTGTGAGGAACCCCAGTCTGCTGCTTTCTGAAAGCTTTCAGTATTTGAAAAAGTGGCTAGGGGAGCTGCTGGGAAGTCCTTCAGTTAACCTTAAAAAGCGTGTAATAAAACCTAATTATAGAGCATGCTTCTTTCATCCCTCCGTCACTCCTCTAGAGAATGTGGGGGCTTTCTAGCCACTGTCCCTGCAACCTCCGAGGATTTAGATGTATGAACATTACTTACAGATGGGAAAAACAGAGCACTTAAAGTTTTGGTCAAGAAAACTGCGGGTTAGTGACGGGGTTTCTCAGCTGTGAAGACCTGAGCTTGACAAATGCATTTTCAGCTTCCCAGGATACCCCTGGCTCCCCGGTGAGCACTGGAAGTCTGTCCCTTTTATAGCAGCCCTTGGCAGTTTCAATCTAGGGGCAGAAGCTAGCCTGCCACGGCAGAGGAGAGCAGCAAGTTCCAGCCCAGCCAGCGAGCACGCTGCACTGATGGGATTCCCGAGGCTCCGGCAGGAAGTCAAGGGTCAAGTGAGGACTTCCTAGGTGCTCAACAGTCACACTCTGGGGCCTGAAAGGTCTTAGAAGCTTATCTCTGTCTATCTCTGCTTAGAATCCAATCGATCAATCAACACCTTTTCCTTCTCTCTGCCTCTCCTCCTGAGCCCCAGCATATTTGAGTGAAGGAACTTACACGTACGTAGCCGTTTAAAAGCCAAATGCTATCAAGTGAGCTCCCATTTCAAGGCACGTTTGAACTGGGAATAGGAAGACGGGCAGCAGCTTAAGCTTTGGGATCATACAGACCTGGATTCAGATTTCACTTGTTACACAGCCTTGGCAAGCTGTTCAATCCTTTTGGGGCTTTAGTTTGTGTGTGTGTGTGTGTGTGTGTGTGTGTGAATTTATTAAGTAGAAATGATAATGTTAACTCTCGGAGTTGTTGTGAAAACACAGCTAACTCAAATAAAACACATGATACCTAGATTTTCAACATGTTAACCCCCCCCCCCCACCACATTCCCCTGTGAGGGGATGGAACAGCTAACATTTTGGGGTAAAATTTCCAGAAGATCTATACAATCGAATTGTTAAAACTGGTGTGAAAAACTAAAATAAGATTAGGCATCAGTAAATCAAGGCTGTGGGTGGGTCTGGGGGCTCCTCTGGAGGGAAGGGCCAGACCAAGGGATGTCCCAACAAGAAGTTAGGAGTCTGGGGAAAGACAGATACGATCTGAAACTGGGACCAGGAAATTCCATTTCTGCCTACTGATTACTCATCATTGATTCACCGCGTTTACAATTTACCAGGAGGACATGGGAGCAAATTGGAGAGGTGAATCCCACTGGATTTTACAACATAAAAATAGACAATGACAGAGGGTGTCAAAGGAAACCAGAGGGCACGGCAGGGGCAAACTGGGAGGCGCCGGTCCCCGTGAGCCAGACACAGGAGGGACATGTCACTTCTTCCGCGAGGGACTAACCAGCAGCAATGCTTCAGAGACACAGGTCACTTCTCGACACTCCTGGTCAAGACAGACCTCTTAAAATCATGGGTAGATATCCACCAGCTGCCTCCTAGGAGCCTGCACTGTGCCGCACACTGCTGGAGAATACCGAGGAGGGGATATGAAATGTCTGTCTGTGATCCAGGACCTAACTGTGGAATGGAGTCCAACTCGCAGGGACAGAGAAAGTGCTCTGGTGTGTCCTGCTGGTGGAGAGCACAGTCGTCACTGGGGACCAGATGAGCTCAGGGCAGGCTGATGGATTATTCAGTCAGGAGAGGCTTCATAGGGCCAGGGGCCTGAGCTGGGCTTTCCAGCAGGGGCAGCCTGGGCAGGGGAGAAAGGGAGAACTCCAGGGAGGGGACAGTAAAACCATGCCAGAGGTGGCAGGTGTGAAGACAGTGGGGGATGGGGCAGAGCCACAGTAGATGTCCCACCACCAGGGATCTGAGATGACAGGCCAGCAGGCGTGTGGGGGTGGAGCCCAAATGTAGATCCCCCACCCCCGCACACAGGGTGAAAGTTAGCTGGGATCAGGGATGGCAGGGGGTGAGAAGAAACGTGAATTTTATGAAGAGTAGAAGAAACAGATGTTTGTTAAGACCTAACATGTGGAAAGCACTGCTGTGGACAGGAGCGAGTGAGACCTGGGGCCAGTCTTCATGGAGTTTACAAGCCGGAGGGGATACAGCCCTGTGCACAGAAAACTGTTATTACACGGGCTAAACACTAGCATAGGGGGAATTCTAGGAGATGCAGGGACCCACAGGTATGGCACCAGACTTTGGGGTCAGAATAAGGATTCCCCACAGAGGTAGGAGCAAAAAGAAACAGGATATGGTCTGTTCCTTTCAAGCTTCCCACAGGGGCCAGGAGCCCCTTTTGCAGGATGTCTTAATAAATGGGACATAAAGGTACCCATTCGTCTAGAGTGCAGTGTTGGCTGGAGACAGTGAATATATGAAATGATACCCTTAAAATGCCCTTTGGCTCAAAATGAGTCCCTTTCCCTGACCCCAACTTCAGAAGTCAAAAGGAAGAGGATCATGTCGTGGGACCCCAAATGACACTCACACTGCAGGTGAAACACTGGGGTGACTTTCACACGCACAGCTAAGAAGGAAGACAGTTTCCATATGACTGCAAGTGCACAGAAAATCTAGCATGCGCGACAGGAGGAGCAGGGAAGGGAGCGCTTGCTTAGGAGGGACTCAGGAGCATGCAAAGCCTCTGTCCTGAATCTGCTCCCTCTGTGTATGGAGGCCATGAGTAAGGTACCCATTCCAAAAACAGCAGCAAGGGGAGGGTTAGGAGACATTCTGAATATAAAAATCTTAAGAAGAAAACAATACCCACTGCTTTCTGTTCCACTGTCCCAGCTTACTGTGTGATTTTCTGTTAGAACTGTACCCACAGCTTTAATTTGATGCATTTGCTGGATTATGATTTTTTTAAACAAATAAAACAGGGAAGAAAAAAAATCCAAGGTAGATTTCAGTTAAACTATCACCACAATGATTCTCCATTTCACTCCCGTGTAGGAAATGTGCATTTGTTTCTACGGAGCATGTGTAGACAGCCCTAGTTCCCTGGAAGAGAGATCTGAGGGAAGGCCATTATGGACGCATGGTGGTCTTAACACAGCGAAACTCGGCTCTTCGGTAGCTTTTTCTTTTTTTTTTTTTTTTTAAGAGAGTCTCGCTCTGTCACCCAGGCTGGAGGGCAGTGGCGCGATCTCGGCTCACTGCAAGCTCTGCCTCCCAGGTTCAAGTGATTCTCCTGCCTCAGCCTCCCGAGTAGCTGGACTACAGGTATGCACCACCACACCTAGCTAATTTTTAGTAGAGATGGGATTTCACTATGTTGGCCAGGCTGGTCTCAAACTCCTGATCTTAGGTGATCCACTTACCTGGGCCTCCCAGAGTGTTAGGATTACAGGCGTGAGCCACTGCACCCAACCAGTAGCTCTTTTTAAAATAAACTGGGCTGGGCATGATGGCTCACACCTGTAATCCCAGCACTTTGGGAGGCCAAGGCTGGAGGATCACTTGAGGCCATGAGTTTGACACTAGCCTGGGCAACACAGCAGGACCCTGTCTCTCTACAAAAAATTTAAAAAGTACCGGGGCGTGGTGGTGTTTGTAGTCCCAGCTACTTGGGAGGCTGAGGCAGGAGGATCACTTGAGCCCAGGAGGTTGAGGCTGCAGTGAGCCTTGATGGTGCCACAGCACTCCAGCAATGGATCGAGACCCTGTCATACACACACACACACATAATTAAAATAAAATAAATTGCCTACTTTAAAAATAAAGACAAGGCGGAGCGCAGTGGCTCATGCCTGTAATCCTAGCACTTTGGGAAGACGAGACAGGTGGATCACTTGAGGTCAGGAGTTTGAGAACAGCCGGGCCAACACGGCAGAACCCCGTCTCTACTACAAATACAAAAATTAGCCGAGCTGAGAGATCACACCACTGCACTCCAGTCTGGGTGACGGAGGGAGACTCTGTCTCAAAAAAATAAAAATAACAATAAGGCAATACAGGTGTTGGGGAGGGGGTCTGGGAGGTGGCTGTCATTTATCTCCAAAATCATGCTAGAAGCTAAATATAGAATCATTTTTCCTCCACACTGTGTCCATGGGCTTGGAAGAGGAAAAAATGGCACTTAGTGTTACTAGGACCAAAAGACAGCTCCTCCGACTAAAAGATCATCCTGGAGTTGCTTAACTGAATACTGATGACATATTAACATTCTTTGGGGGGAAACACGTTTTGTAATAATCAATTAAAAAAAAAAGTGATCCATGAAGCTATTTAAACACCACCTGGAAAAATAGGATTGACTCCACAGGAGGGCTCCCTGGGTGCAGAGATCTCAGTGCAAATCCCATTTCGCTGACTTGCTTTCTCTCCTTAGACAAATGTGTGTGGCAGGGCTGAGGACCTGCTCATGTCCTTTTCTGGGGACGCCACACATGGCCGGTTTCTGGCTCTCGGGGACAGTGGCTCAGGTTCAGAGGAGAACCCTTACTGGCTGTAGTGTGGTGGGCACAGCAGGGGTGGGCCGGTTTACCTCCTGGCTTTGAAGAAATGGGTTCTCTCCTATGGCATCTGTGATCCCCAAAATCCTCAATCAAGCAGGAAGGGGGTGAGTCGATGGCTCTTCCCAAGGCCTTCTCCTCCCATGGACAGCTTCTCTGTCCGAGGTCTCGCGCCGTTTCTCCCCCTTTACTCCATCCCAAGAGGCACTTGTGAGCTTCAAGGGCATCTTCTAAATATTACATTCCCTCAGTGCCCCAAAGAGTACAGCATGTTCTTAGAACATTGCTCAATTCTTTCTCCTGCGGTAAGGATTCAGTTTGTTTTATTAAGAACTAGTGTGGCATAAGTTAATTCTCATCCAAAAAAAAAAAAAAAAAGAAGTATATCAAGTCTCTTCTTTTGGCGAATAGTAGGTAGAACTGTTATTATTCTTGTTTCTGTCCCAGAGCTAATACATTCATGACACACTGGCAAAGGATGTTTTGCAAAAGCTGTCTATGGCAAATAACTGATTTGTTTCCTTTTGTAAAAACGAAGTTCTCCTTTCTGACCCAAGTCGTTTTCTAAATGATCTCAAAGGGCAAGCTGCCTCTTCCAACGGGACGCCGAGGCCACGCTGGAACCTCCTTCCGAGGTCTGGACAGGAGCTGTGTGGTGCAGAGGAGGGCTGGGCCCAGAACCCAGAGGTCTGCCTTGGGCTGGCCTCTCTCTCCAGTCCTGTGACCTCTGGCTGACCAAAGCCTCCCTGGTTCCGTCCCTTCGTGTCTGAAATAAGCAAGCTGTATTTAATAGTTTTCCTTTTGCTCTAAAATAAGACGATTCTGAAATATGACATTAAGTGTGAGGCCGGTTTCTGCTTTGGACCTCACCGAAGGGGCTTTAGTCATAAGCCCATGTGTGGAAACTGGCCCTGCCAAAAAAGAAACATTCTGAATCATTCAAAACCATTAAGAATGTTGGCTCTGACTTCAGAAAGGCAGGATAAACAGACCCGTGCCCAGCGGGAACTCACTTACTGGATGTCTGTGTTTTTAACTCATCGGTGCCTGAGCACTTCCCAAGTTCCTTCTAATGGCTTCAATGTTTAATGCTGTCACATTTGTACTATTAACTCCACTTCATAAAGGTGGGGGGTGGGTATTTAATTTGGTGCTAAGTGCTCATTAATCTTTCTAGTGTGGTCACCAGAACTGGATTTTGCAGCCTCTATCCAGAACAGGTTAATTCTCCCACCCCACACAAGTTATAAAGTAAAGAATAAAGCTCCCCTGCCCAGCTTTTAAAGTCCTTTTCCCCTAAACAATACTCTAAAATCAATGAATCTAGAGATTCTTTGGACTGGAATGGGTTCCAAATCAATTGACCTCTAAGCTCCAAATGCATTTGGATTCTGCTTCTATTTATCTGAAATAATCAAGGCTACAGGAATTGGGATATGGTTCTGGTTTCTAGAATCTACCTGAAAAACTAGGACACCTTTGACCATCCATATTTCTAGGAAGCCCTCTGACTATCCATATTTCTAGGAAACCCTTTGACCATCCATATGTGGCTGCTTTTTTATACATACAGTACTCATGCAAAGTAAACAGAAAAATAAAAGAGTAAATCGCAACTTCCAGGTCACAGTTTACAGTGTATCTGGCAACTATGTGGTAGAGTTCAGTGGACCTGCCGGAGTCCTTGTGTATGCCCCAGACACAGGCATACACATGCAGAGCTCAAGAAAAACTGCCCAAGAAAATGACAGTCTTTTTTTTTTCTTTTTTCTTTTTCTTTTTTTTTTTTTTTTGAGACGGAGTCTCGCTCTGCCGCCCAGGCTGGAGTGCAGTGGCCGGATCTCAGCTCACTGCAAGCTCCGCCTCCCGGGTTCACGCCATTCTCCTGCCTCAGCCTCCCGAGTAGCTGGGACTACAGGCGCCCGCCACCTCGCCCGGCTAGTTTTTTGTATTTTTTAGTAGAGACGGGGTTTCACCGGGTTAGCCAGGATGGTCTCGATCTCCTGACCTCGTGATCCGCCTGTCTCGGCCTCCCAAAGTGCTGGGATTACAGGCTTGAGCCACCGCGCCCGGCCCCCCTTTTTTTTTTTTTTTTAAGGAAGCTTTCACGGATCTAGAACTAACTGGGCACATAATGGGTAAGGTCAAACACTGAAACTTTTTTTTTTTTTTTTTAACTTAAAAAATTCTGGCTGGGAATGTGGTGGCTCAGGCCTGTAACCCCAGCACAAGGTGGGTGGATCACCTGAGGCCAGGGGTTCAACACCAGCTTGGCCAACACGGCAAAACCCCATCTCTACTAAAAATACAGAAATTAGCCAGGCGTGGTGGTGGGCGCCTGTAATCCCAGCTACTTGGGAGGCTGAGGCAGGAGAATTGTTTGAACCCGGGAGGTGGAGGCTGCAGTGAGTCAAGATCATGCCACCGCACTCCAGCCTGGGTGACAGAGCGAGACTCTGTCTCCAGAAAAAAAAAAAAGTTAAAAATTCCGTGTTCAGAAAGCAAGAGACATGATGCTGTTTTCTCCAATTCTGAAAGCTCCCAGTGGTCACAGCATCGTAGCCACGTGTAACATGTGCATCCAGGCAACTGAATGATTAACTGTCACCAGACTTCTCCATGGCCTTTCTCGAACTGAGTAAGCTGGTAGTATTTCCTAAGAGTTGTCACTCAGTTGTGAAAACAGAGAGAGCTTTTTGTTTTTTGGAAAATCCTGATCAGCCGAAATGACCGGGTGGTCAGCCCTGCCCATCTTGTGGCTACTTAGATAAAGGCTTCTTTTCCCAGGCAAGGAGAGAGATGATGGTTAACTTGCTTTTTAGACTGAAGTCATCGCTATTCACTGGTGTAATGAATAAGCTAGACTTTTTTTTTTTTTAAACCTCCTTTCAAAAGCAACACTACATTTTTCTCTTCTCTGGAAATGAACAGAACACGTCATAATTTTTTAAACATCCATCAGTGCCCATGAAAAATTTTTTAAAAATAATCTGAGCCTCACTTGTTCATTGCCTACAATATCAATCAATGGCTTAGATATCTCTCCGTGTTATATTACTTCTCAGCGCTCTTAATTCATCAGGTCAAACAGAATCTTAAAACATCATTTAAAAGCTTCCTTCCTTCCTTTCCATGTCTCAGGGTATCTGTAATGATAATTTTGGTGTGCTGAAATCAAATGACTGACCAAGGCCCAACTGTGATCACAGGTAAAACGTTTTTCTGCTTTGCCAAAACTCCGAGTTTCCTTTGCTCTCTGTGTCAAACTGAAAGAGCCCTCCCAGACCCAGGGGCCAGGTGGAGAGGCCACTCACACCCGCCCGGTGCGGGACTGCCTTGTATGGCCTCACCGGGGCCCGGTTCCCGGGGCGGTGACTCAGCTCCGGAGGACCACCTGCTGCGTGGGGGTTGCTGCCTAGCAGGTCATTGCCAGTCACGAGGGCAGAGAGACCCAAAGGATCAGAGAACAGCTCCGAGCAGGTCAAGGGCAGTGCCAGAAGGAAAGCCTTTGTTTACAGAAGGAACGATCCTGCACCTTGTGGTGAGGTATTAAAGAGTAGAGGGGCTTTGCACCTGCATCCTAAGCCTCTTGGTTTACCACTAAGCCGCACAGCCACAGGGAGGAAACCACTGGGAATACCATCACAGAAAATGAAGGTAGGGCCGCAGGGCACCTCCCACTCTCAAAGGGAAAAGACGGCCCTGGATCATCTTTCTAAAACACCACTTTGATGAAGTCGCCATGATTTTCTAAAGTAATAAATGGCAGCCACTACCTACAAGATAACAGAGTGCATTTGAAACCTTTCTACCACCTAAGTCCAACCCACCTTCAGGGCATTGGCTCTACTTCCTTAGATAAAGCCTCTGCTCGGGCTAAGATGTTCTGTCTCCGCTGCTCCCACTCTGCAGGCTTTCTCCTCCCGCTGCCTGGAGCAGAGAATGGGGAAGCCGTCAGGAGCCACAGACACTGCGCTATTCCACATGGGATTCTTTTTATTGTTTGATCTATTTCACATGTACAAAGCTTTGACCTTCCAATTCTAAGAATTCCTACTTAGAACTGGTAGGTTCTAAGAACCTCCTGGGACCGATTCTGGCACATGTCTCTTCTGAACTCACAGAGCTTGTGCCTTAACAATTTAGAGTCAACTGACTTTGCTGTCCTTTCTAATGTGTTAAGTTTCAGTCTGTGACAAACACTGACAAGATGTGTACCTCATCAGTCACTGTAAAGGGAAAGGACATGGCCCCTGCGGCAGAGGTCCACAGTCACACAGACGACAGAAACGTGCCCGATGCCTTCCAGTGTATGTCACAAACACGTATTTGACAAGGGACAGCAGAGACTCTGCAGGTGGTGAGTTTTGCGTGCAGCGCCAGAGAAGTCTTCATTGGGGAGCTCCAGGCTGGATTTTAAAGGAAAAGCTGAATTTTAAGGGAAGAACAGGTTAAACACCAAAGGAAAATGGGGAGGAATGTTTCAAGGAACATGTATACTAAACAACAGTGCATTCTCTCCAGCTCTGCAGCTCGGGGTTCCAGGGCCGGGGGTCCGATAAGGTTGGGAGAAGCAGGCCTTATCACGACGGGCTTTGCAGGACAGGCCGAGTGTGTACGATGTTTGAGGTGGAATGACAGGGTTATGCCCTGTGGAAGGGGCCGACTGTAGGACTGCTCGGAATTGGGAGTTTGATGGGGGAGAGGCACTTTCACAGACATTATCTGGTTTCATCACCACCCCTTCTTCAGCCATATATTTGGCGATTAATTGTGCACTTGTGACATGTTCCTTTCTGCTCTCTGTTCCTTAATGCCTCCTGCTTTTTTGTCTTGTCCCCAGCTGGGCTATCCGTTCCTGGTGGCCACAGAACAATACCTTCTTTAATGGCTCCCACAGTGACCAGCACGTGCCTTAAACTCAGAGCAGGTCAATCAAACTCCTTTTCATTGAAATTTTAGGATGTGCTTTTGCCACACTCTCAAGTAAGTCATTAAATTCATCAGCAAATACCAAGTCCTAAAATAATGAATGGTACTTAGGAAACACATAAAGAGTGGTAGAAAACTAGGTGGGCTGGGGTCATCCTGTGGAGGCCCTGGACGGCCCGGCTAAATAGCATTTGGAACTCTTCTGTCGAAGTGTTTTGATAAAGAAATGAGGTGACTGAAGCTGTGCTTAATAAAAGATGAACTCAGCAGTAAGATGGGCTGGAGGGAGGCAGTTGCTGTGGTGGTAGAAAGAAGAGGTGAGGTGTTGTTAGTGCAGGTGAGAGCATTTGCTACCATCTGAACCAGCACGCAGTGCCGTTCCTCTAGGGCCCCTTGAGCCTAACAGAGTTCTTTTCTGACATCCATCGCACTTAGGAAGAACGCATGGTGATGCTGGCTTTTATTCTCCCTCCCTTTCTTCCTTCTCATAATTAGCAAGCAACAGTTACCTGCCAGACACTGTGCTGTTACACAAGGGAGAGAGAGATGAAAAGCAGTCTCTACTCTGATGCCTTGTGGGAGACGGAGAAAAGTATCTGGTTAAAACGCAGCGTGTTGAATTCTCTGATACGCCCGCCCTCCTTCTCTCTCTTCCTTCTGGCCAGTCTGTCTTCCCTTTCTTTCTTTTTCTTCCAAAAAAAAAAGGATCTGAAGCATAATGAAAGAAGTCAGCTAGGAATGGGGAAGAGGGAAGCTAATCTAATACGGGGGATCCCTGGAGGAGGTGGCATCTGAGATGACTCTCGCACGAGCAGGTGTCAGACGAAACCAGAAGGAAGGGAGAAGAGCTGTGCGCAGACACAGGCTGGGGCAGAGGAGTGGGCTCAGCAGCCTCCTGAGACATGGGCTGGAACCCGGAAAATGAGGAGCCGTGAAAGAGGGAAAGACAATGACATCTATGCTTTAGAAGGATCGGTCTGGAGTCAGCAGAAGGGCTTATTGGAAGGTAGTGACTCTGGAGTCAAAGAGACGGCAAAGTACAGATTTGAGAGATGCCACAACAGACGCGTTAAGCCCTGGAGCTGGAATGATATGCATACTGAGAGAGTGAGGGAGTGAGGGCCTTACTAAAGACCTTTAAAATGAGTTTATTTCACCCAGAAGCTCCAGCAAGGGAGACACACACTGCCTTGTGCTGGCCACGAGGTGGCAGCCTCGCACTGCCATTCTAGCAGAAAATGCGTCCCATCCTCACCGGGGCTCACCACCACGTGGGCAGAGCCACTCAAAAAATCCCAGCCCGGGGACCAGAGCTCTCTAAGCTTGCCCCATAAACACGCTTTTCTCCCACAGAAAGCCTCCACAGAAGCAATGGAAAAGTCAGTTGATCCGGGGAGAGAAGCATAAAAGCTCGTGCTCTTCAGAGAGCTTTGGGCTGCTTCAGGGTGGCGGCTGGGCCTTCTGACAACTGCGAAGAGATTGAGACGATACAGGCTGGGGACCAAGGGGTTCGATGAAGGGCGTCATCCCCAACGAGAACCAACTCGTGGAGAGTTCGGGCCCCATGGCTAAGTCTGACCCGACGCTGGCGAATGCCGCTGAGGACCCTGAACGCCTGCGGGGACCCCGTCCCCAGGCCAGCGACAGCCACCCCCCAGGGCCCCTGGTCTCCGTCAGGCAACACAGGACATCTGAGGGAGGCTGGGCCGCAGATTCCACGTGTAGCTGGGAGGGGTCGCTGCGTCTGGCAAGGCAAGGGCTGCTGTCTAAACTTCCAAGGGAATGATGTGGGCACCCCAGGAAGAAGGGACGCCCTGACCCCGCTCCATAGGTGAGGGCATGGAGAGCCCATCCCACTGTGGCCTTGTGGCCTATCACCACTCTCTGATGGGCTTATTGTGATTTTCAGCCACTTGCTGTTTGCCACCCAGAGGCAAAGCGGCTGCAAAAGGTAGGAGAAAGCAAGAGACTCCCTCACCTGGAACACAGCATCCACCGCGATCCCAGAAAAGACAAATCCCCTTGCAGGCACTTCAATCCACACAGCAGTCCTGAGACGAGGGTCCTGTTACCATCCCCATTTCACAGTGAGGAAACCGAGGCACAAAGCATGAAGTAACTCGAATGTGCCCAGATGCTAGCAAGGAGCAGAGCTGGAGTTTAGGCCCAGGCAGCCTGACCTCAGAGTTTGTGCGCTACCCGCTGCCTGGTACAGTCCACAGAAAGAGGGCCAGTGCCCGGCCCAGAACCACATGCCCTGGGGCTGGAGACAGGTCGGGGCAGCCGAAAGGTGGAGGCGCCCTCTCCAGCGCTTCTTCCTCACCCCCTGTGGCTTTCTCCTGTGCTCCAACTGCCACCACTTGCTTGGGCAGCCAAGCATGACAAACTGGCCAGCCACCAAGCAGGACTTTTCAAAGGAGGAGTAAAAATCCTTGTATGAATGTACACTCTTCTTGCCACACACAAACGCCTTCCTTCCACCTTCAAAGGTGATTCTGAGACTGCCCGTTTTTATCTTTGCTTCAGTTGTGCTTGATTTACAGCCCCCTGAGGTTTTTTTGTTTTTTTTTTTGGACGGAGTCTTGCTCTGTCACCCAGGCTGGAGTGCAGTGGCACAATCTCAGCTCACTGCAACCTCTGCCTCCCGGGTTCAAGTGATTCTCCTGCCTCAGCCTCAGCCTCCCACGTAGCTGGGATTACAGGCACCTGCCACCACACCTGGCTAACTTTTTTTGTATTTTCAGTAGAGACAGTTTCACCACGTTAGCCAGGCTGGTGTCGAACTCTTGACCTCAAGTGATCTGCCCACCTAGGCCTCCCAAAGTGCTGGGACTACAGGCATGAGCCACCGCGCCCGGCCTCCCTGAGGTTTTTAACTAACATTGCTAGTGGTTTAAGTTGGGCACTGACAAGTGTTAGAACCTAATTGCAGAGGTCACGTTGTTTGAACACCAGAACCTCAAGGCGTGCTTGAACCACCTGATCAAAGGAGAAGGGACCGAGGACCAACAGGAGTGGGGCTAAAGGCGTCCTCCTGCTCCGGTTTCCTGTGAACCCGCTCCTCTGAGGAAAGGAGTAGTCCCTGGCCACAGAAGACACAGGATCCTCCTGGGGGTCCTCCCTGGTCACGTCACACTTTCAGACTGCGTGGCGGGACACTGACCACCGAGCCCACAGACGTGGGTTTGAAAGCTATGCTTTCAAATCAGCAACTCCCTTTCCTCGTGAATATTTTAGTGTGTAATATAGAACATGTTTACACACTGAATTAAAGCACCTGCCACTGAACCCTCCTGCTGGAATTATGGGGGGTGGGAGGAGATGGAAAAAAATCAGTGTTTCAAAGCAGTCCTGATGTGCTAAAAATATCTCTCACTTCTCCTTTCATCTGTCTGGTCATTGTCCCAGACGCAAGCTCAGCACAGCCTCGCCCGTACAACATGTTGAATCGCTGTCTACCTCCACTTCTTAATCGGACAAAGAGAGAATATTCTTTTTTTTTTTTTTCCTTCCTCAGACATTAGTCCAAGATTACAGACTAGGATATAGCAACCTATTATTCAAGAACAGCTTTTAAAGGTAGCTGCTTCAGACTGGCACTTTGGGAAAACTTTGAAAGTAGACTCCCTTTTTTTTTTTTTTTAATGCTTATTTTAACTATAGATTGGTGATAACGATTCAACCGCAGAGATCCAGCTAACTGTTGGCACAGAAATCCCTAACGCTACTCTCAAGCAAATAAGATCTTGTAAGGGGAAACTCCTGCAAAATACACCTTGTGAACAAGCTGCTCGCACCTCCTCTTGCAGCTGCAAAGATATTCTACTCTATTGCTTAACCTGTGACCTTGAAAAAACTCCACCTTTCCTGCCAGCAGCTCTGCTGCATCCACCTGTCCCTACAGGTAGTAAAAGATTAGACGGAACAGAACCACGTTTACACAACACACTTCCGAGCCTCTCTTCCTTCTAGCCCCGCCCCACCCCCACTCCAAGGCCGAAGTTCATTTCTTCCTGCAGGTTCACTCTTTAGAATTAACCAACACTGTGCTTTTCATCCTGCTCAACACCAGTCCTTTGACCTCACAAATGCTCGCCTGTGTGGAACACGCTGCAGCCACCAGGTCACCTGCTTTAGACCCAGCTCCATGTCAAGTCCTGTTATGGTCCCTTAGGCATATTGTCATGCTCCTGGGCACCTGAAAACTGACAACTGGTTTCAGATTTCTTACAGTTTGCTTTTCTGGTTTATCCTTATTTATTCCCCTCACAGTGACATTCACAAGAAGCAGCAGTGGCAGGCAGTCTCTTGGGGACAGGTCTGTCCTGAATAACCTGGGGGGATGCCCTGGCCAGGGGAACCTCACAGGGGCTCATCAAGAGATTCCAGGAGATGGAGTTTGAGACCGGCCTGGCCCACATGGTAAAGTCCCATCTCTACTAAAAATGTAAAAATCAGCCAGGCGTGGTGGTACGCACCTATAATCTCAGCTACTCGGGAAACTGTGGCAGGAGAATTGCTTGAACCCGGGAGGCAGAGGCTGCAGTGAGCTGAGATCGTGCTACTGCCCTCCAGCCTGGGCAACAGAGCAAGACTCTGTCTCAAAAAAAAAAAAAAAAGAAAGAAAAAAGACATTCCAGAAGACTTCTGAAATGGAAGTGGCCACCACGCAGCTGCACCTGCCACCTCCTTCCCTACTCCAGGACCTCTGAAATGTGTTGCTCTCTATGCCGAGAGCTCTCACCCCTACCCCCTGACCCACACATTCCTGCTCATCCCTGTGCTGGGACCTTGGAAATCACCTCCTCAGGGAACCACTGGGAAGGAGGTCCTTGTCATCTCAGTGCCTTCCCCTCAGGCCATGATTTTTCTTGGGCCTTTTTTTTTGGTGTGTGTTTACTTAGGTTCCACGATGACAGAGACCATGCTTGTGTTTTCATCACTATCATCTTCACCTCACTGCCAACCAGCGCATGGCACGCAGTAGGTGCTCAAGAAAGGTTTACTGAATAAATGGATGAACAATGATGTCAGCCTACTTTGACCTCTTGAGTTCCTCTGATCTCTGAATGTTTTGGAGAAAGGACCTTTAACAGCATCTCCCATCTCTTGCTGGCCTTGCCACCCCACCCAGTAAAACCATAATACTTGCTGGTATAGCCTCTTCCTGCAAATAAAAGTATAAAAGGAGTTCAGAATGGACACTCCAAACAAAGGGATTTATGACCTTGGTCTCATGTTCCACTGTGGTGATAAAATTCACTTTTCTATGAAATTGCAAATTCCTCCCTTCAGAAGCATTGCCAGAGGTCCCCAGAACAAAGCAAAACTGGGTATTCAGAATTTTTTAAGTTTAGGAAACGCTGCCTGGAATCTCTATTTCTCCCTCCTCTGGTTGCATTCTGTTCCTCAGGTTATGTGCTTATGAAATTCGTATCTTGCTCTGTGCCCAAAGATGCTTCCAGCTCACTTGCTTCCCCCGCTCCCCGCAGGCCTGCAGAGAGCACCGCCCCAGTCTGCTATTAAGATCTGCTCAACTGTTTAATTGCACAGCCCGTCCCAGCAGCAACCTCTCCACAGCCTCTCACTTGCCAACCAACTGGCCGCCCACTCACATTCTCTTGCTGGCTTGCTCACTGCCCAAACACACACCCCTCCCCCAGTTCATCTCTTACCCACTAACACAATGACGATCTGACTTACCTGATTTGCTGACGCACTTTACCTGAAGCCCCACCCACCCCCCTCCACTTTTCCAGAGTTCTACCCACAAGAAAAGAAGGAAAGCAGCCGGCCTGGTCTAAATACAAAAGATTTACTGTCAACACCTTGAAACTTGGAAAGGGTCCATTACATGCCAGCATCAGGCTTTTGGTGGAAAAGCGCGGTGGTGGGGATGATAGGAAGATGCTAAGAAGAAAAGACGAAGGGGAAGAGGAAGATGAAAATCCATCAATCCTCCCTCTGAGTCTAGTTGGCCAGGACAAGGACGACACAGGACTTTTGTGAAAGATTCTGGAAATATTTCAGAGAGACGCCTCGAGAATATCCACATGGTGGTACATGGGGCATAAGATCTGAGTTTCAAGACCTGAGCCTGAGTCCTGGCTTTCCACCTGCTAACCACGTCCCTGCCATCAGGGCAGGCTGATGTTTCCTGGTTAGTACAACAGGGATGCAGAAATCTATTTCCCAGAGTTGCCAGGAGGATTAAATGAGGTCATGTATGTGAAAGCATCTTGTCAACTGTGAACACTAGACATAGTATACATTAGTTTTTGGTGTTACCCAGTAGGTCATTTCTCTCTCTCAAACATTTATTGTCTATCATGTGTCCAGGTATTTATCCAAAAGTAAACACTACCCAATCATGGCATCATGTTTTTTTTGTGTGTTTTTTTTGTTTTTTGTTTTGAGATGGAGTCTCACTCTGTTACCCAGGTTGGAGTGCAGTGGCGTAATCTCTGCTTACTGCAACCTCTGCCTCCTGGGTTCAAGCAATTCTCCTGCCCCAGCTTCCCGAGTAGCTGGGACCACAGGTGCGTGCCACCACACCCAGCTAATTTTAGTATTTTTAGTAGATGGGGTTTCACCATGTTAGCCAGGATGGTCTCGATCTCCTGACCTTGTGATCCACCTGCCTCGGCCTCCCAAAGTGCTGGGATTACAGGCGTGAGCCACCGTGCCCAGCCCCAGTCATGGCTTTTAAGGGGTCAGTGTAAGCCAGCGAAGATGGACAAAAAATAGGAATTACAGAACATAGTATGACACGTATACAACTGGGTAAGCAGAGGGGACTGTGGAAGCACCCAAGGGGCACCTAGCCCAGCCCTTAGGAGTCAGCACAGGCTGCCTGGAGGAGGTTTCATCTGAACAGTGCTCTGAAGGGACAGTAGCCATTGGCCAGGAAAAGGGAAGGAAGAACTTCCAGGCAGAGGGCAAGCATGACGGGCTTCATTTGCCTGCACTAGAGATCAACAAACAATGGTAAGGATGGGGGGAGTCCTGAGAGGTAAGACCAGATCATGAAGGGTGTCTTGAGCCCTGTCAAGACATTATGAGGCCAACCAAGCAACAATAACATCACAAGACAACAGGTTTCTTTCTGGGTCCTGACGGTGTACTTAAGTTATAGGGCTTGAACTTACTGGATGGCATTAATGAGCTTCTGTTCATGTCTAATAACCAAAAAAGGGGGTTCTATCATGGGCTATGCCACATTTGTTTTTCTTGGTAGTTGGGACAGCTGCTTTGTGAATTGCCTTTTTTGAACATACCCTACTATACCCACAGCACAATTGCTTGAGTCATGGGGGCGGGATGTGGTAATCTGCACTATGCATGAGCTGTAGCCAGGTGATCCAGCACAAAGGTGCCCAGCTGTGGGGAATACATGCATTCTTCCCTAACACATTAAAACCACCACCAAAGGAAACTGGCTGAATAAAACTGGCCCCAAGGATAAAAACACCTCCAACACGAGTCATTCATTTATGAAAAGTGAATAGGATACAAATTAAAAGCTTGGGCACAGGAGCCAGACTGCTGTGACTTGAATCCTGGCTCCTCCATTTCCAACTTCCCCAGCCTCAGTTGTCTATCTGTAAAATGGGTCTCATGGTAGGATCTGTCACACAGGATTGTGTATTAAAAGAGATAATCAAATCAAGTATTTGGCACAGTGCCTGGCACATGGAGTTCTCAATACCTGGTGTTGGTGGTGGTTCTATTTGTTGTTTTTTATTGTAGCAATGCTGAATCCAGTCTGCTCCCACCTATAGTCTACATGATGGAAGAATTAGAGACCTGAACACAGAAATAAATTATCTCTGTTAACCCTAACCCCAGAACACTGAGGCCACAGGAAATACAACCGCAGTGACCTGGACTTCTGCGTTAGTCATGGTCAGTACATATTAGGTCACGGCTAGTCTATGCTTTGTCACATGGTGGTGACATTCCAGTTTCATATGAGAGGGCTCTCAGTTAAGTAAGTGCACTACAAATGCCCACTGGGAAACACCCGTGGTCTATCTAAAACGTTGTTCCAGTGCCCCCTTGTTTTTTGTTTGGCTTTGTTTTTTTTTAAAATCCCAGAGAAGATACCATAGAATATTTCATTAGACCTTTTTATTCAAGATCCATCTTAAAAAGTTGAGGCTGCACCTCAAATATCTTTTATTTTCATTACTAACTTGTTACATGACCCCTACTGCCTGTGAATATATCCAAAGATTTTTCTGTGTTTTAATCTGAACTCACTTTGAAGCTATTTATATGTTTGGCATGGTAACACGATGGAGATAATAAATGCCATGCAGGTCTGACTCCGCTTTGAAAGCAGTTTTCTTAGTGACACCTTCCTCAGGATTCCCTGAGCTAACTTTATGGCATCTGGTAAGTAACTTCATATTCACTCCATAGCGTTTATGATCTCACAATCATTTCCTGCAGATCTAGCCTGGAAGCTAAATTTTAAAACTAGCTGTGGATTTAGAAGATGATTCATAAGCTCTGTGCATACCATGGTTATGACTGGTGGAAGGCAAAGATTCTTACATCAGTCTTCTTTACATTTAACAGCAAGGGAAATAACAGGTTAGAGGAGTACTTTGTATCTACCCTCCCTTGCTTCCGGCAAATTAATGAAAGCCAAATAAATTGCAACACTTTGATATCTGTGTCTCTGTAACGTTAAAGACAGCCCTGGGCTAGGAGAGATGAACGTGGTAGGGCACCTCCGGGCCAGCTTCCCAGTGGAGCAATGGTATTGGAGAGGTGGACAACGTGGGGAGGCTCAGGGAGCTATATCTTCAGAGGCAGAGAACAACACGGTGCATCAGGCAAGCAACAAGCTCTTTTTGCAGCATAAAAGCAAGAGGGGAGTGTGGCAGGAGAAAAACTCAGGTTATTTTATTTTTTTCTGAAAACCACTTGCTGAAATAGAACGCCTCTTCTGAATACTGACATCACGAGACTATCAATTTAGGTTATATTAAATTTTTTCAGGACAGCTATCCTTAAATTTCAAAGCATTTATTGGCCAGGTTTCTAAAGTGCGATAGCATAATTCACTAGGAAGCAGGGAATTTAGAATCGAGGTGACACCGGACCCACAGAGTGAGTCTCTGGGGGTAGAGGCGGGAATACGCTCAGTAAGGCAGCGGGTCAGCCCTAAGGCTGCCCAGGGTCAGGCCTCCTCTGCAGGGTCTCACGGGTGCCTTCTCCTGCCTTTTCCTGGAGCCATATCTAACGACTTTAAAATGTTAACCCTGGGTCTGTTCTGGTGAACTTCATCAATGTTTGTAACATCCTGGAAATTATTTATTCCAAGAAGCTGGAAATAAAAAAAGATCTTCCCAGATTTCTGAAAATGGGGTGGATCCTGACCTACATTCAGTGTTCTAGATTAAAATCACAGATTTTGGATAGAGAAAAAAAAAATTCTCTGCAATCTAATAAAACCAACTTTTTTTTTTTTTTGAGACAGAGTCTTGCTCCATGGCCCAGGCTAGAGTGCAGTAGCACGATCTCGGCTTGCTGCAACCTCTGCCTGTCGGGTTCAACCGATTCTCCTGCCTCCTGCCTCCTGCCCCAGCCTCCCAAGTAGCAGGGATTACAGGCATGTGCCATGATGCCCAGCTAGTTTTTTGTATTTTTAGTAGAGATGGGGTCTTGCCATGTTGCCCAGGCTGGACTTGAACTCCTGACCTCAGGTGATCAGGCCATCTTGGCCTCCCAAAGTGTTGGGATTACAGGCATGAGCCATCATGCCTGGCCAAAACCAACATATTTTATGGATAGGAAATTGAGGCTTAGATGGGGGGAGAAAAACATTACACAGATTAAACCACAGCTAATGTCAAGTGGTGACCAAAGGCGAATCTTTTATTGCAGGCTGTGAGTTTTTCCATGTGGCTGGTGGTACGCTGCACCAAGCAGCACACACACTAGGCCAGTTTCCTGTGCAGACCCAGGTGCAATCCCATCTCTAAGCCAGGATGCTATTAGGTCTCAACAACCCATGGGAATTTAGGGTGCTCACGATTTAGGCTGGGAAGAGGTGACTAAGCTCCTTGGTCTAAGGTCTATGCAACTGGCCACTCACTCTGGACCGGGGACATTCAATGCCAGACAGCGGTAGGGGTGGTCTGGGGTGACAAGCCAGATCCTGGGCAAAGCAGCCTTTCTGCTAAGGGTTCCCTGGCAGAGCACGACGATGGCCACTTGGGAATGTGATCTGACAGTGACAGAAGTCTTCTTTCAAAGCCCATTCCTAGGGCCTGCCGTTTCCCCAGCACTGTGTCCCAGGAAGCCCCCTTGCTAGCCATCTTCATAAACGACTAAAACATGTTTTGGAAAGTAGTTTTTCTTGGTATTTAGTGTGTTGCTTACTCTCTTACTGTACTAATAATATGAATTGCTGAAGGCTTCCTGGAAATCAAAACTACAAATTAGAGAAAAATAGGGTTAGAGAAAATGTCTTTGATAGTCCACTTTGAAATTCAAATAATGATTTGAGAGGTTTAAGAATTATTATGTGAATAGATGGTGAAGTGACAGAATATTAATTATAGAATCTAGCCAGTGTATTTTTCATAATAAAATGTTGGAAAAAAGTATTATCACATTGTCTGTGGTTACCAATATCCAACAAGTTCATGGGCTCCTACCGCTGGATGTAACAGCAAAAAGTCTTGAAACATAAATTAAATATGGAAATTAATAGGGAAAGATACATGACTCAGTACATGATGGGGGATTTACTATGTGGAACAGACTCCATTTGGATCTTTTTTCACACCTTTAAAAAAAAAAAAAAAAAGACACAGGGTCTTGCTCTGTTGCCTAGGCTGGAATGCAATAGCATGATCATAGCTACAGCCTCAAACTTCTAGGCTGAAGCGATCCTCCCACCACCTCAGCCTCCCAAGCAGCTAGGACTACAGACACATGCTACCATGCCTGGCTACTTTTTTAATTTTTTGATAGAGGTGGGGTCTCACTATGTTACCCAGGCTGGTCTTGAACTCCTAGCCTCAAGTGATTTTTCCACCATAGCCCTGCAAAGCACTAAGACTACAGGTGTGAGCCACTGGGCCTGGCCACATCTTACGTCTAATTTGGTGAGTTTAATGTTAAAAATGAAATAATTATTTTTTTAATTAGATGAATATTTTCTAACTTCTGGGTAGGAAGGAATTCCTAAGCCTGAGGTAACAGAAGTTATACAGGAAAAAAATAATATCATTTACTCCACTACATAAAATATAAAGGTTCTCATGGGAACACATGGACACAGGGAGGGGAACATCACACACCAGGGCCTGTCAGTGGGTGAGGGGCTATGGGAGAGATAGTATTAGGAGAAATATCTAATGTAGATGACGGGTTGATGGCTGCAGCAAACCATCATGGCACGTGTATACCTATGTAACAAACCTGCACGTTCTGCACATGTATCCCAGAACTTACAGTATTGTAATAATAATAATAATAATAATAATAATAATAAAGGTTCTGTATTTCCAATAAAGTATAAGCAAAATTAAAAGTCAAAGAAGCTGGGAAAAATATTTGCCTCACATATCTTACACACACACACACACACACACACACACACACACCCCCTTATAAATATATCATAGAAACAGTCACACCCTAATAGAAAAGTTGATAATGGACATGAACAGAACATTTACAAAAGAAAACAGCAGGCTGATACACACATGAAGAAAGTTCAATGTTATTGGTAGAGATGAAAACATGCCACATGCCTGACATGGAGTGAACATTCATTAAATAGCTTCTGAGTAGATGAACCAAAAAGAATGTAACCTTTTTGTCTAAAGATAAAAAAGAGAGAACACTCAATGCTGATGAAGATATGGAGAGAAGGACATTTCATACATTGCTAAAATGTGTAGAACTTGGTTCAAGCTTTCTAGAAAACAACTTAGCAAGGTATATCAAGAATCTTACACTTAACCTACTTTTACCCAAGAAATTCACTGTAAGGAATCTCTCCTAAGGAAATCATTAAAAATATGCCCAAGATTCATGTATTAAAAGGTTAATTACTGTAATATAAAAATAGTTTTTAAAAACTGGAAGCAAATGAGACACTCCCAAATTAGAGAATTAGCACCATTAGAAATATTTTAGAGGCATTTTAAAGCATAGGGAGAACATGCCTGTTTTAAAAGTGGGATTGAAAGTGTCTATACAGGCTGGGCATGGTGTCTTACACCTGTAATCCCAGCACTTTGGGAGGCTGAAGTGGGAGGATCACCTGAGGTCAGGAGTTCGAGACCAGCCTGACCAACAGGGTGAAACCGTCTCTACTGAAAATCAAAATTAACTGGTGTGGTGGCGCATGCCTGTAATCCCAGCTAATTGGGAGGCTGAGGCAGGAGAATCGCTTGAACCCGGGAGGCAGAGGTTGCAGTGAGCCAAGATTGCGCCATTGCACTCCAGTTTGGGCAACAAGAGTGAAACTCCATCTCATAAATACATGAATGAATGAATGAATGAACCTATGCAGAATTATGCTGATTCTGCAAATTGTGTGTTTGTAGGAAAGTGCTGGAAGGAAACATACAAAACCCTAATAGAGCTTTGAGGATTAGAGGTAATATGTGGAATCTAAAATAGTCAAATACAGTCCATAGAAACACAGTGGTGGTTGGGGGGGATGGGGAGATGTGGGTCAAAGGGTATAAAGCTGGAATGATGTCAGATGAATACATCTGCAGTACAGCATGAGGACCCTGACAGTGAAGATACTGAATATTTCTAAGTACATTTTAGGTGGGCTTACCCAGGCACAAAAAGGTAACTGTGAGATGGTACACTCATAGCTTGAGTGTAAGTTATTATTTTGCTATGCACATGTTGTATCAAACCAGCAGGTTGACACTTTAAATATATACAATAAAAAAGAGGTTTTATTACAAATGAGTAAGAATAAAATGAAAAACACCATATAAAAAATTAGAAGCGTGATCCCCTGCTTTGGAGATAGGTCTTCACTCAAGTCCTTATCCACATGGCCCAACTCCCCATTGGTTCTGTCTCTGCCACTGACTCTGTCTCTGTGTACTGACATGTCTGAATGCCACCTGTCCCCCCTCACACCTGGGCTTCCTCTTGGACTGCATTTTGTGGTGAATGGTGCCACTTGATAACACTGACCACTCTGCCTGCATCACCCTCCCCCGTTTCTCCCCCAAATCCATCACCATGTGTGTCCTGACCAAAGCTTTCCATTTGGTCCCCTTGCCTCGATGGCCTGTCCCCCACCCCCTCAAGTCACTCTCTTCACTGCAGCCCGCCTGGCCTTTCTGAAGCGCACATCTGACTTTGTCAGGCTTCTGGGTGGAAATCTTCAGGCTAGCAAGGCGCGGCATTCAGACCTGTTCCAAGCACTGCCGAGTCTGCATCTCCCATCACCCCTTCCCCACACACACCGGTCTGGGCCTCTGGCCAGGCTGTCCCACCTGCCTCCCATCCAGCTAACTCGGCCAAGCCTGTCCATTGAGTCAATTGTGACTTTGCCTCCACTGGAAGCTGTGCGGGGTGGAGGTTGAGTGTCACAAGCCCTGCACATGCTGTTTTTATGCTCCCATGGCACTCATCACACACTGTGACTCTGTTTCTGTATCTTTGTCTCCTCTACCAGACCGTGAGCACCTAGCCAAGCAGGCCCTCAGGGTTTGTAGAATGAATGAATACATGTTTCCACCACCCCAGGAGACTTAATCTGCTTTCATCCTGAAAGAGGTGTCAAACCAAGATTTTGTAGCTTCCCCCAGTTAGCTGCTGAAGCATTTTATCATCCTCACAAGTGAGACAGTCATCCTTGTGTATTAATCACCCAGCAAATTCATGTATTATATGTTGTCTGTCATGACACTATCGCTGGTTTTATTTGAACTTACTTATTCCTGCTAAGTCTATCACAGGAACGTTACGTATATCACTAAACACAACAATCATCTCAAGTACTGAGCACCAGACAGTGTGGAAGGCCCCAGGAATATAAGGATAAACCAGGCTGTTACTACTTAAAGGCCATTAGCAAGAAATCCTCTAGCCTTGTGTGGAATAAAACTCTCAGTAGCCTTATCTTTTCCTGGAAGGGCGTGTAATTTCTGTTGCTTGTGTATCAGCTTTTCACAATTGTCCAAAACCTTTTTTCAAGTGTGACTCAAACAGGACACAATGATGAATCTGACGAACACTAACTCTTGTTTTCTTACCCTTCTGTGTCATGTTCCTTTTAATATACCCAAGAATCATGACTATTTTTTCCCCACAACAGCCTCACAGCATTGACTTAAGTTTAGCTGATGAGTGATAAAGGCTGCATTTTTTTTTTTAAATGATGTTTCTTTTGTACTCAACCATGCTATTTTAAATCTATCCCTACTACATTTCTTCTGCTAATGTAGAATCATTTTTATGCTTTGTTATAATTGTTACGAATTATACTCCTGGAGTTGAGATGATTTTGAGTCGTACCTAATGTGGTAGTGTGCACAATAGAAAAATGAAAAGAGATTTCCTAGTTTTATATTGTGCAAAAGGCATAGACAAATAGACATATGAAAACTCTGCCCAACTGCTTAATGTTGAGTCTTCAGCCCTCCACCTGAATTCACAACGTACTTTACAAATACTCGTGGCTAAATGTTGAGGGATTCTGGGCTATCAGTTTGGAGGCTCTGGTATTAACCATGCTCTTTATTTATTATTAGTCATGTATTTTCCCCACCCTTTGTCTTTGGCTTTGCACCCCCACCTAGCAACCACAATGACTTCTTTTTGACCTGGATAGCTCGTCTTTTTAAATAACAGTGTTTCCTGGGAAGCTTAAGAACAGCAGAGTCACAGTGAGGGCTTAGTCCAGGGCAGCCTTCTTCACGTGGGGTACATGGATGTGCTTCTTTGGGTCTGTAAATGGGCAGGTAAATGTTTGCATACATGTGTGGGAAAAGGATTCATGGCTTCCATCATAATCTCAAAGGGATCTAGCACCCTGGAAAGGTTAACAACTCTTAACTCCCAGGCATTCGGACACAGCACAGCATAGCACACTGAATAAACAGCCTCAGTATGTCTGACTCAACCTTTTACTAAGCCACCTCCCAAGAAAGCAAGAAATTCTCTAGTAATTATACGCCAACCATCTTCTGGAAGGCAACTACGCTTACCACTATACCACCAACACGCCAAACATCCTTTGAATAATTAAGATCATAATTTGAGGGTGTGATTTTTTTGGGGGGAGGGGCAGTCCAGCATATGTGACATTATATAGAGGCCATAATCTAACACTTTAAATATCAAAGCTATCTTTTCTCAGTTTCTGCTTTTATCCATGTTTAACATACTTTCTTTGTCCTCTTCTGATATTTTTAGCTGATTTGATAACATTGGTTGAAAACCATAACATCATGAATCACAAGTTTCTCTACATATTAACATTTTGTTAGCAGCTCAAAGCACAAGCCTTTCATTAACTGTTGATAATTATATTATTTTTGCCAGAATACACTGGTGCCTTGTATACTTGTGTTTAAATAGCATTACAAATATCATTTTGGTGTACGTATGTCAAAACCAAAACTGCCTTTATGTCAATATGCTGTAAAAATCTATCAGAATGTATCTTAATTCTTAACTTTCATTGTTGTCTGTGGGTTGTCTTGTATAATTATTATCACATCCACCGTATTTTCTGTAGGTAAATATGAAATGCATTATAAACGTACCGGGGGAAAATGCCCTTTAAAGCCTTTCCCTAGACAAAGCACCATTTAGGCATTTAGAAGCAAGAACTAGTGAAATCAGAAGTTGCTGTCATACATACTCACCTGTGAATGGTTGTACAAAGGATCCCAAGCGCAGGACTTGTCCTGGAAGCAGAGGATCGGATTCCACCAGGAAAAGAGGCAAGTAGAAACGCCAAATGCCAGCGCTCCCTTTCCCCAGCTCATCTTATTTGTAGGCACACAGATTTTGGAATCCTCCAGGAATAACAATAAAAACCACACTAGGTTGTTTTCCTAATTCCTGTGAAATGAGTCAGTAGGTCAAACAACTTATCCACTCCAGAGAGAGAACAACTCCTTGAGCTACACTCCCTGTTTCCAGTAACCCTATTCCCTCTCTGTGCCCCTGGATAAAAGTGCTGCCAATAATGCATGGAGAGCCCACCAGGTTCTGAATGAGACACATCGTAGAGATTGCCAGGAAGTTAGCTGCCTTCATGGGATAGTTTCCCTTATGAATATTTAGGAAGAAAAAAGTCCAGTTAAGAGTAACATGAGGATTGAGCTTCTTCATTTAAAGAGTCAGCATAACTTTTTCTCTGTTGAGACTGTTTATTTCTTTCATACAGGAGGACTGAACGATGCTGAAAATAAATATAGAAAAGCGATAACTGTACCTTTAAAAGCCCCAACAAACCACTTCCTTCGTAAAACACCCTTTCCTCCTCCAAAGGTGTAGTATATTCACAAGATTCACTGATTATTCAATGAATCCATATTCTTAAAAACCCTTCACAGCCGTCTGTGCGTCCTACAGTTCCATGCTCTGTATCATATAAAGCAGAAGGTATTTAAGAGCTTGCTAGCCATCATTTAAATCCATGACTCAAGACGACCAACACTGGGTTACCAATAATCTTCAGAAGCTACCACCTACTCACCGAGTGTAACATTTCTTGTAGTGAGCGACCTCTGCATAGGAAATCACCAGCTCCTGGCAACGAATCCATACTTCCAAGAACTCACACATTCAGGCAAATATATGGACATACATCTCTAAATATAGATACAGAGAGGTCTGCCGTGACAGTTCAGTAGGAGACTGGAAATACTTTTGCTTTCTGTATCGATAGTACTTTCTTTCCTTTTTAAAGAGAAGGTTTCGTTTTGATCTTGAGAAATTCTGATAAAACCACCAACTGAAAACCTGCCATTATAAAGGAGGGATTTCACAACGTTCATTCCAAAAAACTGTGGCTATTCATTTCTGGAAGTGATTCACTGCAGAAGAATCGCTGTTTGGGGGTGGAGGGAGCATTGATTTTTAGAAGCCAGCCTGCCCTCTGAGAAGTGAGCAGGAACCTCCGAGATGGCAGCCACGTGCCTTCTGACCCCCAGCCCTGCTCCCTGAATCACCACCCCTCGAGATGACATGCAGTGACCAATTTCCTCTTAAAACTGCCTTCTGTACAAAAACCCTATGATCCACGCACCCTGTGTCTAATCCTCTGCAATGGGGCCAGTCTGCAGATCCGTCTGGGCGGGCTGCGGTAGCATTCTCCACCTGCCAACACTCAGTTGCTGGTGAGTAACCAGCATACGGACACTCACTTCCTGTGAGTATTTCTGAAAGAGCTTATGATATTTCCTTTAAAAAAAAAAAAAAAGGAGGAAAGCCACTCAGGGAGGAGAAGCAACTTCAACAAGCAAAGCTAAAAGCATGCAACGTGATCACTGTTGACCAGACACGCCTAATTTTAATTTGGTTTCTCAACCCCTGTGTAATTAAGACAGCCCAAAGAGAACAGCATCAAGGGGTGGGGGGGAAAAAAAGACATTTCACAAATGCTTAGACCTTCGGCGCGCGTGACCAGAAAAGTAATTTTAAGATTCAAGCGAACCAATCTGAGGCTGGTTGGAGCATTAACCCTTCAAGGAAAGAGAAAGAGTTATTTTTGTTTGTCCCCAAATTTCAAATACGGAATTCATCTTCCTTACCAGGAACTGAGATGCCAAAAATCAGCCTCTAAATACCATCCCCTGGGGTTGTGAGATGGAAAAACTGTTTCAGATTTGTCCATCACAGGGGCAGAAAAATACCTATTTATGAGACCCAGCCACATTAACAGAACAGCCGACATGGTGTTCACACTCAGGCACCCCTTTGAAAACCGGCCACTAAGGCTCAAATGTGACATTTTGTATTTCTCTAGGCTGTAGCCAAACCTGTTAATTTATGTCGGAGAGAAGAGCAGTATTTTCTTGACAACTGGGCAAAATGAGTAAGAAAAATTGCTTTCATCCCACCTGACAGAGTATCAGTGGTGACAAAGCTCACTTTCTGAGATTGGTAGGTGTTTTGCTGAAAGATAGATTTTTCAGAGCCTGTCCTTCAGCTTCAGGCTGTGAATGTGCTTCCAACTTGGGGCCTCCATGTGCCACACGGTGGGGAGGGGGCCTCTTGAAGGAGGAGGGAGGAAAAGATAAATTTCTACTTAATGGGCACTGAAAAATAAAACACATCGCCCAAATTCACACCTGTATTTATCACACAATCCATGGAAGCCCTTAACCTGTAACACGGCAGCACTTTGCCACTTAGACCCCAACTCTTTTAGTTCACATTTTTGGATACTCAAGATAAATATGAAAAAAATATATAAAAACATAATCTGTGATTTATACTCTGGAAGGGAATTTTCATTTTTTTTGAGATGGGGTCTCACTCTTGTCCCCCAGGCTGGAGTACAGTGGCGCGATCCTGGCTCACAGAAGCCTCAACTTCCCGGGATGTGATACGCTTTTATCATCTTTACCAAACTGATATTTTAACAAGAAGAGTATGGAAAGCATTTGCCTGAGACACATAATTGATTGATGGATATTAGAGGCAGGGTCTGACTTCATTTCATCTCAGCCTCCGGAGTAGCTGAAACTACAGGTAAGTGCCACCATACCCAGCTAATTGTTTTTGGTAGAGATGACGCCTTGCTCTGTTGCCGAGGGTGGTCTGTAACTCCTGGCCTTTAGCGACTCTCCCGCCTTGGCCTCCTAGAGCACTGGGGTTACAGGCATGAACCACTGTGCCCAGCCTGCATGATGTAATCTCCAAATTGAGGGTAAGTAAAAGGTAGCACCTATAACTAGAGGTAAATTTTTAATTTAAAACAACTACACTACACAATAGTCATCTCAGCCCTTGCCCATGAAACCTTATGAACCTCCTCAATAGAAAGATAGGAATATTCTGTGATAGGGTCAAAGGAACAGGAACCTTTTACATGGAGAATACTTTCAAATAGTTACCATTTTTAAAAATCCCATTGATACCAAGCTCAGCAAAAGAGGCCTGACCACTACTCAGCGATTAGAATATCCACTCTTCTCTCTTACTCAGAAGGAAGCCTCCGTCTCCCACTATGTCAGGTATGCACACAAGTTCCCAGCTCTCAGTGTTTCTGTGCAATTTGTTCCTGTTTCAGACGGCTTTCCAGGAAAGTTCCTCTTAAGTCCTGGGTGGCCAATGCAGAGGTTTTAAAAAGAGGAAAAGTCGAGCAAAACAAAAAGATCATGAAGTAGAAGCTTGGGGAGGGGATAGCAAAGACAACATGAATCTAACAGATGTAGCAGTTGCAAAAAAAGCTGCTATCCTTTAGAAACTCCTGTTAATTTGGGGACCTAAAGGGAGCTGTTTCTAAGGCTGGATATTGAGAATGTGATGAAACCATGGAGGCTGTCCAGGCCCTTGCTATATGCTGTGGACACCTTTCAAGAGTTATAGAGTCCGCCCTCTCCAAACAAAGTAAAACCCCATGACAAATGTCCTTCACGTTTAACATTTACTCAGTTCTCTTTTAAACAAACAAATGTAGAGCGCTCTTTCGTGGCACTTTTATAGGCAGGGGAGAGAGTGGTCTCACAACCGAAGGGCACCAGCCGCTGAGAAGTCCTAAGGCTATGTTTGAGTTCTGGCTCATCTATTTTGCTAATTTGTTCTTGCGCCTATCACCCAACCTCTCTAAGCCAGTTTCATCGTCAGCGACAACAGCACACTGACATACAGGGCCCACTGACTGACATACAGGGCCCACTCAGGAGCTACCACAAGCTGCACATCCGTCCATTTGTTTCATCTTCACAGCAGCCCTGGAGGTAAGTTCTATTTTTATCCTCATCCTACAGATAAGGAAACTGAGGCCCAGGGAGCTTAAGGACACGCCCGGGGTTACACAATCAGTAGGTGGTGGAGCCAGGATTCAGAGCCAGGGAGGCTTGACCTTGACTTCACACTCCAGAGCCTGCCCTCAGCATGTCTGCCAGTCACACCCGGGTTGGCTGCACAGCAAGGAAAACAGCATGTAAGAAACGACCTTAAAACCTACCAAGACCGTAAAAACACAAGGTAGATTTTTAATCATGTCACATGCAAATATATTCTCTGTAAAAATGTAATGAAGATTCAGGACAACTAAGCAGTGGTAACTCTGCTGATCCTGTGAAAACAGTTTCATATAACTTGCAAGTTACTTAGCTGCACAATGTGTGGTACTGAGTTGTAGAGGTAGACGGGATTCAGAGATCCTGTTTTCCGTCAGGGTGGTTGGGTGAGGCTCCCAGACCCAGACCTGAAGTCTGAACCTTCATCCTTTCACTCCCAGCCCAATGATGTGCCACTGTGTCATAGCCACATGGTGGTTACGAATGCTTCTGGAACTCTACATTTTAATCTGCCAGGCATCCATCCATTCGCTCACATAATTCACGTGTGTGTAATAGTAACCTTCAGAAATGAATGTCACAATATTTTTCTCATTACAACATCTTCAGGCTTTAAGATGAAAAGGGTGAAGAAAGAAATCTTTTCTAAACCTTTTATTCCCACTATTCGCTTTTTTTTTCAAGGAAAAACAGAGGCTCTGTTAAAGTTCTGCTTACAATGAAGTGTAACTGAAGTTCTATCCAATTCTTTCCTCTTCTCTGTAAACTTGTTCACATGCAACAGCCTCTCTGATGTTAACAGGCTGTTCCTCCCAAGTGCCTGCACATCATGGCTACAGGAGTCACCGGAAGGAACTTGCCTCGGTGGCAGTTTGGAGTCTTCCCGGGCTTTAATGATGAAAAATAATTTGGTCATTTAAGACAGAGGCCCGCTCTGTTGCCCAGGCTGGAGTACAGTGGCGCCATCATAGCTCACTGCAGCCTCAAACTCCTCGGCTCAAGTGATCCTCCTGCCCCAGCTTCTTGAGTAGCTGGGACTACAGGCATGTGCCACCATATCTGGCTATTTCTTTTTTTTTTTTAAATAGAGAAGGGGTCTTGCTATGTTGCCCAGGCTGGTCTTGAACTCCTGGGTTTAAGCAATCCTTTCACCTCAGACCCCCAAAGCACTGGTTCACAGGTTCATAGGCATGAACTACCACACCTAGCCTAGCTATTTACTCTTAAAGGAAAAAAATAATGTTTTATTTAGTGTTCCAGCCTTTCATGCTATTTACACTAAAGTTTGGCCTTATTATGTTTGCTTAGAATCTTTTAATGGGTTTACGTCGTGTTGGATCACATCAAAACACTCGAAAATACCTCTTTCTAAAACAAAGACATTCATTGACAAAAAAAAAGTTAAGCAAAAAAGGAGACCAGCCAGGTATTTAGTTCCATTTAAGAGAGCAAAGGCGACTGTATGCAAGATTCTGGAAAATTTATGTTCGTTAAATTTATAAGCCAGCACTTTTTTCCCAAAGATTTATTTGGTGTGAAAAGTTACTTCCTGTACTGTAATCATAAAATCAAATGTTATTTACTCCTGTCATAACCATTCACATACTTCCTGCCATAAAAATTTAAACCTGGCTAGAATATTAAATAAAACATGCAAAAAACTGCAAGTTCAGGAAGTGACTGTATGTATTATATACATTAAGTTCATATTCCAATCTAAGAGCTGAATCACCCCTACTTAGGAAAACCAGTATTATGTTTTATCATCTGGGGTGACTAATCCCACAATGGCCCATGCAATGAACTTTAACGGTAAAAAAGGCTTTCTCTTTTGCACTAAGCTCAGTCCATAGTTTTGTGGGGGCTGTCAGGACACCTTGCAGGTCTGCTGTGTGTAGTGGGCTGAAATATACTGCACATGACCCAGGGTTAGAATTGTAAAGATCCAAAGACTTACTTAGGGTAGATGTGCACACTTTAAATGCATGTGCATGTTTTTCTTTGATGCTTGCCTACTTCTAAAACAAAACAAGCTTCTAAATGCTTAGGCTTCGGCATGTCGGGTAGGAAAATCAGAGCCAGTGTACACATTCAATGATAGAAGAAAGCGTGCGTGAACAGATTTGTTTACAAAACAGGGCCCAGCAAAGTCTGTCTCTCAGTGCCTCGGCAGGATCCATCCAACAAAACAAACACACAAACACACTGATCTGGGGAACTCGCTCTTCCTTCTGATGAAGGTGTAACAGTTTGTGATTATAACTGGGCAATAAGTTACAGCGTAATCACGTGACCCAGGCTTGAATTGGAGATATGCCAACAAATCCAGTTTAACACAAGTGTGCGCAGTGCGCGCGCACACACACACACACAGAGTTATATGTAGTATAGTGGTTTCAGCTCTCCTTCTGTGGCTCCTTCTGTGATTAATCTCAAATCTGTATCTTTAATGGTAGCTACCTCTCCTACCTATATCTTTAACATATTTCTATCTGGATAGGGCAGACCCTTTAAGTTCATCGTGAAGCAAAAAAACCAACACCCTTCTATTGATTTTACTTTACTTAACTGTATAGCCATCTACCAGGGTTGAAAGTTTGGCCTCTGGACTCCCTTCTTCACTGAGCCGAGCTGAGCCATTCTGTCACCAAGTCTAGTCAATACTTATTTTCAATGTCTGCTGCCTCCATCCTCTCCCTCCCATTCCCGTTTCCAGTCACCCAGGGTGCACCTTTCTCTCTATTCTTGGACAAGTAAGACAGCCTTTGTAATTGGTTCACTTGCCAATGAGCAACTGGGTGGTGAAGAAACAGCAGGCAGTAGGAAGGTTGGGTTCTAGGCTTAGCTATGCCAGAACCAAACTATCTGTTGCCAAGAAAGTACATCATATCCTTGGGCCTTAGTGTTCTCACCTATGCCATGAAAAAACTGCCTATCAAATGTTATTAGCTGATGCAGAGCATACAGTCACCAACTGCTCTTCTAAAATGTAGTAAAATTCATGTCGCTGCATTCCTCAAAATCTTTCTGTGACTTTGCAATGTCTAGAGGGTAAAACTTAAGCTCTCTAGCTTCTGGGTTTATATATAAAGAATTAAACAAAATATGTGTAAAAGTCTCATATAAAATGTAAGATACCACACAAAAGCAGTAACAGCCCTAGTGAGGACAGGACTATTTCTTTTGAGACGGAGTCTCGCGCTGTGTCACCCAGGCTGGAGTGCAGTGGCGCGATCTCGGCTCACTGCAAGCTCCGCCTCCCAGGTTCAGGCCATTCTCCTGCCTCAGCCTCCGAGTAGCTGGGACTACAGGCGCCCGCCACCACGCCCGGCTAGTTTTTTTGTATTTTTTTAGTAGAGACGGGATTTCACCATGTTAGCCAGGATGGTCTCGATCTCCTGACCTCGTGATCCGCCCGCCTCGGCCTCCCAAAGTGCTGGGATTACAGGCTTGAGCCACCGCGCCCGGCCGGACAGGACTATTTCTTAAGCTCATGCACAGGGTACTACTCAGGGGTTTTATACATATGGGTTCTAATCCTCATGACCATGATGCAAGGTTGGTTTTATTACTCTGTATAAAAGATCAAGAATCTTAGGTTCTGTGAAAGCACACCCAAGGTTATAGAACTCAGTGAAGTGTCAGGGGTGGCTTCCAAATCTACATGTGGTTGATTATCAAGCCCACTAAACCATACTGAGTACTTTAAATACAACATAATATTTGGCAGGGGGTGGGGAGTCATTACTTGAGTAATCATTATCTGAATCCCTGTAGTTACCAAGTTGCATAAGGGAAGCAAAGGTCATCATCCTATAAAAATACTGACAAATACAGTGATCGCTTATTATTAGTCCTCATTAACATCAGCATCTATGCTTGCTCACTTTCTTGGTTGAATAATGTCATAGAATAAAATGAAAATCCAATGCAGTTCACTTGTAAGGTGGAATTGCAGCTTTTCACACAGTTGATAAAAATGATACCAGCGAATTGCATGAGTCACATAGGATCACTGACAAATAAGGATGAAAGACAGTTTCAACAGTTAACAACCAGGCCGGGCGCGGTGGCTCAAGCCTGTAATCCCAGCACTTTGGGAGGCCGAGACGGGTGGATCACGAGGTCAGGAGATCGAGACCATCCTGGCTAACATGGTGAAACCCCGTCTCTACTAAAAAATACAAAAAAAAAAACAACTAGCCAGGCGCGGTGGCGGGCGCCTGTAGTCCCAGCTACTCGGAAGGCTGAGGCAGGAGAATGGCGTGAACCTGGGAGGCGGAGCTTGCAGTGAGCTGAGATCTGGCCACTGCACTCCAGCCTGGGCGGCAGAGCGAGACTCCGTCTCAAAAAAAAAAAAAAAAAAAAAAAAAACAGTTAACAACCAAGGAAGAGAAAGTCCACAGAGGTGATTACAGGAGAGGTAGACTCTTCAAGAGAATGGTTTGTATAGCAAAAGATTAAGAGAGGCCTTCGGGGAAATGCGAATGCTTGTACAAAAATCATCCTTTTTATGATTCTGCTTTAGAAGTCAACATTCAATTTTTCTTCTAAGAAATAACATGCTGTTGCATCATATCCCAAATTTCTGTTATATAAAACTAACGAAGCTTCAACTTTTGTTTTAGTTTTCTCAGGACTTAGTCCCAATAAGATCTTAAAAAAAAAAAAAAAAAAGTGACTGTTTGTTTTTAAATGTTTGATTCAGTTTTAAGTCAATCCTCTTAAAATAGTAGTAGTGGTCCTATATCAGTTATCTTCAGATAACAAGTACCTTTTGAAATGGTAGTAATAGGAAAAAAAAGAAGAAAATGATTAACTGATACGCAAATAGTAGGCAACAAGAAAGAACTAATTCTTCAGCCCACGATGGAAAGTAATGTCCTAGTTTTTCTCTCATTTCAAGATCTCAGGCTCACCCAGACCAAAGCACCCAGCAAGAAGCCTTGCTCATCACCCCCATGCCCCATTCCCACCACTGTGTCAATGCCAGTGTGGATATGGCATTTGTATGGTATTAGGCCAGACCCTGGGCATGTCTGACTGTCGAGGCAAAACTAGACTGCAGCCCTGTAGACCCTCAGTCTAAATCCTAACTTTACGTAATTCACTCCATCCATTCTGTCTTTATCTAGACATCTGAAGAGCTCCACCTTTTTTTCAGAAGACAAGAGTCAGGGACCTGGAAGAATTCTGTCCTATAATAACCCGCTTTCCAAAGGCACCCCTGTATCACGATCCTTCCTGACACACACCGGTGTATGTATCAAATGGTTTTGGTTCCTGCAAATATTCTTCATCAAAGGTTCAGAGAAGGGCTATTTTGAGAAAGATTTAATGGGATTTGTAACATAAAACCTCAAATGCATATTGAGTTAACTAAGACAACTCTGGAACACAAAGTGTGGTTGTTATACCTTGCTTTTTCTGGTGACTATAATCAAATCCAAGAATCTAATAAAATAGTCCCTCATGCCAGAAAGAAACCCAAGAAGGTATGTCCTCAGAAAATGTAGTCTGAAGTCGGTCAATGCTAAGGCAGTCACTCTAAGTGATCACAACTTTCTTCGTGAGCTTTTGGCCTTGCACGATTGATGTTTGCTACAGAGATCTTGCCTTGCTCCTAAAGAGAGTTCTGCGACGCTGTGAAATAGCTCCTTTTCTCTGAAAAGCACAAAGTGTTACTCTTCATTAAGAAAATAATAGAGTTGTGATCCATGCATTACACCTGTGAGTCTTTCTCATGTGTGTGCAAAACATACACACATTCAGTGAGGCACCGTGGAAGATTAATATAGTCACATACACAAGAGCCTGTCTGGAATTCAGAAATCTGAAATTGGGGAATGGCGTGAGCCGAAGTGAGACGGGAAGGAAGAGGTGGCAGTTCAGCAGTTGGGAACTTCTGACTGTGATTCCGAATCCTTTTTTTTTAAAAAAGGATTTTGTAGCACTGACCCCAAAGGCAGCACAAAGACGTCGGTGAAGTGTGTATTAATCGAGGCCATTGAGGATGTTATTTTCTCCTTTAAGACTCTGACCAGAAGCTGAATATGCCAGCGGCAAATGCAGGCAGTGCTGCTGTTCCCTTCACAGTCCTCAGAGGCAGTGAAGCCTGTGCTTGAGACGCGCAGGGCGGAATGCTTGTTTTGGAGAGCATTCAGCAGATAGCATTTGGTTTCCTCCATTTAACCAGGTCACCCAGGCATGGAATGCACAGCTCTGCCAGACAGAAAGCGCTTTGGATGCCTGAGAAACAACAGCTTGTCCGGGCCACTGATGCGAAGAGAGGCCACGGTTTCCTTTTTCTCTGCTCTGAATGGCAGCCTTGACGTCACAACAGCTAGGAACCACTGGAGGGACAAATAACAAGGCGCAAGCCAGAAGCGCCCTGCTCTGTCGCAGGGGCAGGGCCATTTTCATGCAGTTCTGATGTCTTCTGTGGTCGCTGCGAGTCGGCGGGAGCAGAGACAAATGACTGGAGCTTTAGGCGTAAAGGCGGTGTCTCTAGGCTGATCAAACAGCCCTTGCCCAGTGCTAATTGCCTTCACGGAACCTGGATAAACTATAGTTCCCGAATTAAACTTGTTTCTCACGAACTAGACTTCCCAGGGAATGGGTGTAGTGATTTTGCTGATGGTTCAGACATCGGCACTTTCCCTGAAGGGCTCAACTTCCTGTGTTTAAAAGCAGACCTTTTCTAACAGGGGCTGGCGCATAAGCATCCCGGGAAATACAAGAAGCTCATGAAAGCAGGCAGTCTTTGCAAGAGACCTGACTGATTTTCTAGGAGAAAAACATCCTTTTAGGGATTTTATAATTTAAGTTTAAGCAATTAAACATGTGCATTAGTACCCAACTGCAGGTGTTTGCACAAATGAGTGAGAAACGCTCAGAGGCTGCCAGGCTTAACTCACCATTATCTAAAATGAATTGTCTGTGTAAGTCATCACAGCAGTTTGAAAAGCATGATCTTTCATGTGTCAACCTCACATCAAAATTATAAATTATATTTAGCTATGTGAGTGTCAGATCATTTGTTTCCATTATCAATGTGATGTTGGGCAATTTGCAGACAGGATCTGAAAGCATCATCCACGACTTTCATGGAACAGAAAAGAGCTTTCTGTTGCCACAGATTTGCCCTAAGTTCAGTTCTCTGCCTTTGGAGCACTGACAGCTGTCACCAAACCCAAACCCCAGTCTGAACCCCTAGTGCTCAAGGTACTTTGGGAAAGCTAATTCTGGAAAACCATAGGCTGGAGGGTGTGTGTGTGTGTGTGTGTGTGTGTGTATGCACATGTGTTGGCAGTGTGTGGACTGAGCACAACATATAGAGAGGCAGTGTTCTCAGGACTTCTGTGCTCCTATTTGGAAAAGTTCAGCAGAAGAAACAACAGCTCTGAGACAGCCCCTTTTATCAGCTCTTTCTTTGCTTAATTGAATAAGCAGTTCCGCTCCCAAAGCACTCTTTCCCTGAGGTCATAGTGTCAGTCTTGTTTCATGAGAATAATCTGCTATGAAGATTTACTCACATTCAAAAACAAAAGAGAGTTAAAAATCTGATCCAAAATGTCACTTATGACACCTACAACAGAATCCACCCCTCTGCCTCCAGGCTGTCCTGACAACCCATGTCCTCAACAGGGATCTGCTGTCTGTTCTGGAATCTGGTCTTTGGACTCAAATGATCTTACCTGGGTAGCTAACAAAATTGTGTCTTGTTCCTGCTGTTAAAAAATCCCAAGTATGTTCAGGCATTAAACAATGGAGAAGATAAAGCAACAATCATTTTGTAACTCCATCTTTCTTTTTCAAGCGGTGGTTATGCTCAAGAGGTAAAATTTATTGTAGCCCTACCCCTGTTTTTATAAGAGCTTTTTGTAGTATAAGAACTATAATTAAGTTTCCTCTGAACTGTTTTATTAAACTTAAGTTTTCAAGAAGAGAATGATAAAATTTCTTACTATTATGTTTCCAAAGGAAGGACAATTTATTTTTATTGTTCTAGCATAAGGAAAGAGAATGAGAGGGAAAGTGTTTTTCAACCTGTATCCTGATTAGAATTTTTTAATGTTCACATTCCTGATTATAAACTGCAGTAAACAATCAGTCATTCATTAACAAGCAACTATTGAAAAGGCGATATTTAAAAGAGAAAAAATAAAACATGTGATTAAAACTCTACACACGTCTTCACTTCAAGGCAAATGCAGTGGCCATCTGGGTATTTAGAAGGTGCCAAATATCATTGGGATCTAGATTTAATTCATGTTATAAAGAAAGCACTGTTTTAAATTTGTTCACAAAAGACCTAGAACCTCGTGGAAATGATGGTGATGAAGTGAACTTTTAAATTAAAATGAGGTCTTTATTTTACAATTTTTTAAATATGTGATCTATCACAAACATGAGCAAGCTTTCAATGCTCCAGTGTTCTACTCTGAATGAGAAAAGTTGGAAAGATCATTTTCAGCTTTCATAAAGTTTTGCTTTAATTTTCTCCTCTATTTGGAAATCTTTAAAAATTAGTCAGTTTAAAAGTCCTGGCTGCTTTTAGTCAGAAGGGCCTAAGAAGAGACAAGACTTGTTCCCAGGGTATCCAAAGACGACAGATCCGGAGAATTTAAAGCCTGGACACATTACCTGGACTGAAGGCATTCGTTGCTTGCTTTACTGGTGGGGACTGGGAAGACCTGACTTCCACAGTCGTCTTTCCAAGTGGCAAGAAACAGGACATGCATTGTGCCAAGCAGCTTCCGGCACCCATGCAGCACCCTTCCAGCACCTACGCAGCAGTATCCATGTTCTGAAGTGAAGCCTGAACTGGCCACCTCGCCACCGAGGGCTCCCCAGCAGGGCAGGGTTGGGACCTTTCCTGGTATCACATGCTCGCTCGCCTCCTGAGTCCTGCATGAACAGCAGACTGGATCCCTGTTTTCAGTCTGAGAACACTCATGAGATTTTTCCAAGAATTGTCTTCAGGAACAGACGCTATTGTGAATACCACATAAACGAGCTCTCCCTTTTCCAATTCCTCTTTTGAAAATGGGAGAGAATCAGCATATCTTGCTCTAACTTAACTTGTAAAAAATAGTAATATAGTTTTTTAAAAAGTTTCAGTTTATCACACTCAACCACAGTTATCTTTCAATCCTACAATGTACACATGAAAAACTAGTTTCTGCCACTTTTGCTTGTTAGGATCTATCCGTCCTTTCTATGAAAAAACTCCATAATGCTAAGCTCCCAGAGTGCCTCTATACTAGATAGCTTCACAAAACTACAATCTTTATATTTACAAAGCTACTTCTAATAGGTAACAACAGAAGCACTGTCATGAACCCTAGTTTCTGAATAGGTACACAGGATTAACACATGCCAGGCTTTAGTCAGACTCTCATGGTGTTTGTCCCTTTACGTCATGGCACATCATACCCTGCAGCTGCCTTTGTGTGCTTATTTGCTGCCAGATGCCTCTGCTAGTGTGTAAGTGCCATGAAGGCAGGATTCATGCCTATGCTCTTCTTGTGTAAAAACTGCTAATGCTGGGGCCAGGTGTGGGGGCTCATGACTGTAATCCCAGCACTTTGGGAGGCTGAGGTGGGCGGATCACCTGAGGCCAGGAGTTCGAGACCACCCTGGCCAACATGGTGAAACCCGGTCTCTACTAAAAATACAAAAATTAGTCAGGTGTGGTGGCAGGTGCCTGTAATCCCAGCTACTCGGGAGGCTGAGGCAGGAGAATGGCTTGAACCCCGAGGTGAAGGTTGCAGTGAGCCAAGATTATGCTATTGCACTCCAGCCTGGGTGACAGAGCAAGACTCGGTCTTAAAAAAAAAAAAAAAAAGTAATAAAAATTTAAAAATAACTGCTACTGCCAGAAAGAGGGAAAGGAAGGAGAAGGAAAGGAAGAAAAAAATAAGGTAGAAGGGAGAGGAAAGTGAGAGGAAGGTGCCAGAAAAAAACAGAAGAAAAAGGAAGGGAGGAGGGAAAGAAAAGAAAGGCAGAAACAGCCACTGCACTGGTTGTAGTGAATAGGAGTGCCTTTGCAGTTTCATCTTTCATTCATACAGTTAAAGGTTCCTTGTAGCCATGAGTTCATCAAATCTCATAATAACCCTGAGTGACCTTTTAACATTAAACTAAAATGTTTACTTACGGCAGAGATTACGAATGAAATGACTAGTTTCTAGATCTTCCACATTTTTATCTGTACATCACCCATGACAGCAGGTAGTTCTGTGACAGACCTCTCAGGTGATCTCTGTGTTCACACAGGTCTATGTTTCTGTAAGTCAACAGTTTAAGAATTGTGAAAGGCCAGGCGCAGCAGCTCATGCCTTTAAGCACTTTGGGAGGCCAAGGCGGATGGATCGCTTGAGGCCAGGAGTTCGAGACCAGCCTGACCAACATGGCGAAAGCTTGTCTCTACAAAAAATACAAAAATTACCTGGGTGTGGTGACCCATGCCTGTGATCTCAGCTATTTGGAAGACTGAAGCACGAGAATCACTTGAACCTGGGAGGTGGAGACTGCAGTGAGCCGAGATCGTGCCACTGCACTGCAGCCTGGGTGACAGAGTAAGACCCTGTCTCAAAAAAAAAAAAAAAAAAAAGGTGATAAATGCCCAGCATTTCCTTCATTTTTATTCACTCAACATGTCTTATAACCACAAAGCCCAGATTTGAACTTTGGATATACTTATGGAAAGGAGAACCAGTTCTCAAGCAACTCTTCTCATTTTTACCACCCACATAAACATGTAGCTTCTGGTAAAACAGTACTTCTCATTTTACAAGTTCATTAATCAATAATGAGCAGGCTCAGTGGGGGCACAGGACAACCTGAGCCTGACAGCGAGGAAGGCGGATATTGTCACTGAGGGAGGGTTCTCATGAAACTCTGGATCTCCCAGCTAGTCGGGCGGCACTAACAAGGGCTACCCAGAGAGCACGCGAGGTCTCTCCAATCATGCCACAAACCCCACAATGTCAGGACAAGGGCACCGGTGTTGACAGAGGCCTTGGAGTTCATCAGAGAGGTGACATCACGTTGCCTAGGTCTCCACTTCCCTGCTCTTTCCCCAGCAAAACCAACCGCACTTTACATTCCCTGTCATTAATTAATCCTCCAAACAAGCAACGTGTGCACATAGGAACAAGGAACCTGAGGTGAAGCGAGCGGAACTGGTTTGCCGAAGCTCACACAGGGCAGGGCTGTCGGCATTGGGAGGTAGCCCTGGGTCCTAGAGGCCTCATGCACGGCCTGCCTTGCCGTCGAGAAAGTCCCAGCCACCGACACAGGCTGCAGAAAACAGCACCAGAGTTACTCGCAGCAGCGCAGAGAAAGTATGAACAAAGAACCTTCTTTTTTTTTTTTTTTTTTGGAGATGGAGTCTCACTCTGTTGCCCAGGCTGGAGTACAGTGGCACGATCTCAGCTCACTGCAACCTCCATCTCCCAGATTTAAGTGATTCTCCTGCCTCAGCCTCCCAAGTAGCTGGGATTACAGGCGCCCACCACCACACCCGGCTTTTTGAGACAGAGTCTCGCTCAGTCGCCCAGGCTGGAGTGCAGTGGCCGGATCTCAGCTCACTGCAAGCTCCGCCTCCCGGGTTCACGCCATTCTCCTGCCTCAGCTTCCCGAGTAGCTGGGACTACAGGCGCCCGCCACCACGCCCGGCTAGTTTTTTTGTATTTTTAGTAGAGAAGGGGTTTCACTGTGTTAGCCAGGATGGTCTCAATCTCCTGATCTTGTGATCTGCCAGCCTCAGCCTCCCAAGGTGCTGGGATTACAGGCGTGAGTAATTTTTGTATTTTTAGTAGATGGAGTTTTGCCATGTTGGCCAGGCTGGTCTCAAACTCCTGACCTCAGGTGATCTGCCCGCCTCGGCCTCCCAAAGTGCTGGGATTATAGGCATGAGCCACTGCGCCTGGTCCAAAGAACTTTTCTAAGGGGAAGAAAAGTCCCAGCAGAGCATTCTAGTTTTGAAGCGTCTCACCTAGGAACACTTACTGACAGCAAATTTAACCTGCTGAGTGCAGCCCTCATTTGGTCCATTTTTCTTGCCACAACTGCCTACTGCCCTTCTGTCAAGACAGACAGACATAAACTACTACCATCTGTGGCTGCCCTGGGAACTGTGAGAACTCACGGAAATAATGCATCCCCTTGTGACTCCATATCGTGCACCTCCTATGACAACCCTCCCTTCTGATAATTACACTCACACCCGGTTCTCACCTGAACACACAGAGTCCAGCCTTGGAGATGCAGCTTTCGTCTTGCCGAAACCTTCCAGTTACATTTCTCCATCAATTTTTCAAATGGTATTATTAGCTGAGGGACTAAAATCTGCCTGGTGTTCTTCTGATGACAAAAACCCATCCCTCCCTGTGTTCTCCATCCTCAAGTTGATTCTAATTCAGATTTTCTTCTCCCACCTCCTGAATGCCTACATCTTCTTCCTGACTGACATGGCTTTAGGAAACACAGCACATTCACAAACATCTGAAGCCAACTGCAAAGCACCTGTCACTCAGCGAGAAAAGCAGAGAGGTGCCAATTCAGATGGCTGAGCTAATTCCCCTGGGTCCTGACCTGTATCACCACAGTGTTGCATAAATGGAACCTTCTCCGTCACACCTCCTGATGGCAGTCAGCTGTGACCTGCTGAATCCAGGACATCATGCATTCCAGTTTCACTTCTGAGAACATTTCCAGGTCCGGCTGAAGCCTAGTGGCTCCAGCAGAGGTCTCAACCCCTTTGGGATGCTCAGTGGGAGACAGAATCAAGGGCCAATGATCCATGACCTAGTCCTAGTGCCCATGTCAGTTTGTCAAAGGCCCTCAGAGCAGGTCGCGTTTTCCCTGGCCGGGGCTTGACTTCCTTTAAAAAGGATTCTTAAGTATTTACTGCAGTAAAATTAAGCACTTTCAAATTTCTGCCAGATCCCCTGGAGGTATATGGTTGATTAACACAGAACAAACGTGACACTTGAAAGGCAGGAGACTTGGTTTCTATTCTCTGGCCCACTACTGACTGACTGGGTGGCTTCAGGCAAATAACTGAAATCAAGACACCATTTTCAGCAAGCACGGAGTGGGCACTTGGCAGGTGAGCAGTGCCCTGTGAGGTCTGGGGCTGGGTTCGGTGGTGAAACGAGGTCAGCACACACAGCCCTTTGCTGGGGGCCCATTGCCTGGGGTAGGATTTTTGTAGCTGGGTTCAAGGTAGACATGTTGCAATGTGATCCTAAAATGTTTGTACTCTTGAAGCTGAAGGAGTGGGAAGAAACCTGTCATTTAAAGAAGGACAGGATGGCCAGGTGTGGTGGCTCACACCTGTAATCTCAGCACTTTGGGAGGCCGAGTTGGGAGGATCACTTGAGTCCAGGAGTTTGAGACTAGCCTGGGTAACACAGGGAGACCCCATCTCTACAAAACATTTAAAAATTAGCCAGGCATGGTGGAATGTGCCTGTAGTCCCAGTAATTCAGGAAATGGAAGCAGGAGGATCACTTGAGCCCAGGAGTGGCCACAAGGCCACAGTGAGCTATTCTCATGCCACTGCACCCCAGCCTGGGTGACAGAGTGAGACCCTGTCTCAAAAAAAAAAAAGGAAGGAAAGGAAGGAAGCAGGGAAGGAAGGAAGGAAGGAAGGAAGGAAGGAAGGAAGGAAGGAAGGAAGGAAGGAAGGAAGGAAGGAAGGAAGGAAGGAAGGAGAGAAGGTAGGCAGGAAATCAGTATGACAGTATAGCACTGGAGCTAAGAACACAGCTTCTAGAAGCAGACTCTATGAATTCAAATCCTGGGTCTACCATTTATAAGCTGTAGTTTCCTCTGTAAAATACGAATCTACACTACCTGCTTCTCACAGATTGTTATAAAGATGAGATGTGTTAATACAGATGAAGTAAGCACTCAGTGAATATGAGGTATTAAGCAGAACCCAACAAGGTGCCATCATCAAATATAATAATTAAGTGCATAACTTTTTTCAGTTTACAAAGCAAATTTGCATCTAGCATTTCATTTGGATCTCACAAAATTCCATGAGGGCTGGCAAAATACTTCCCCCCATTTTCTCTGAAGCTCATACTCTCCTCGTTTACTCCCTTACGAGTCACACCTCAGCAAAGTGATCAGGCAGATTTGGGAAAAAGCAAACAAACAAAAAACACCAGGTAGACCTTTAAGAAATTAAAAAAAAAATGTTAACACAAAAATCTCAGCTGATGGGCTAAGTAGCCCATCATTCTAAGAACAGTCGGGAAAACAATGCTTTAGATGCCATCTCCACGCTGTTAGTTCCATCTCAGACCTCTCTCCTGAATTACAGCATCCGCCTGCCTGTCATCACTTCCAATGGATTTCTAATAGAGATCTCAGACTCAACATGTCTGAAAAGAGAGCTCCTTGTTTCCCACCCCCCTTCAATAAACATGATAGTGGATAAATTATGATATATTTACATACTAGAATATTCTGGCAATATGAAGGAACTGTAGCTATACCTGAAAACATGGGTGAATTTTGCAAATATAATGTGGAGGAAAAACTCAAGTTCCAAAAAGACCGTGCATAGTCCGATAGTATTTTTATATGTCTCGAAATGCCTTTAGCAACACACATTTACTCATTACACTGTGATAAAAATATATGTTTGTTTAAAAATCAGGAGAATTATGAATACAAATTTCAGACTAGTGGGAAAGCAGGAAAATGCTAGGAATAAGATGCTTAGAGAGAGCTCATTTGTAATGAGCCAATTCTTAAGTTGGATGGTGGTTCACTGCAGCACCTTTAAAATTGTGCTTTAGAGTTTACTTGTATATTACATACCATCTTTTGTATATGTCAAATAATTATAAATTAAAAAGACAGAAATGCCATCCACAAAAATGAACTGTGCTGGAAGTAATTCATATTTCAAAACAATAAGCTAAGCAATGAAGGAAAGTAACTCTTGCTAAAAATATGAGGAAGTTAATTTATGCTAATAAAGTTGGTTATGGAATATAATTACTTGAGCAAGGATGACTAAAATATGCCTACACTATGTATATCAAATGCCAAGGGGGAAATGACCAGGGTATTTACAGATCAGAACAAATTTATTTATGAAGAATCTTTTTTTTTTTTTTTTTTCTATTTTGCTGACTTTCTTTTTTAAAAGCAAAATAAATCGAGGTGACTTGTTCAGGGTTAACTGTTTGGCAGGTAGATGACCTGTGGCCATCCACGATGAGATCACCTCCCTGCCCTGCTGGCCCCCAGGCTCTAGAGGTCAGGGCTTCTGAGGCCCAGAAGCTCAGAGCCACACCTGTTGAAGGCCAGTGATGTCAGAATTACTCTTCCTTCCTCCAGCAGCATTGACAGCAGTTTATTGTACGCAGTTTCTAGAACTCAGATGTTCTAGAAGGAAGCAAACATATTCTGAGACCATAGACAATGACTGTGCTCTCAGAATATGTCTGCTTCCTTCCTGAACACCTAAGTTGCAATTCTTAAAATCGACATAGTATAAGACTGTTTTAGGAGGAAGTGATGGAGCTCAAAGCAACACTAGGCATGATGTGCCTTGTTTATCTGTTTGAACAGGAATAAAACAAAAAGAGGCCTATGTATTTCTCGTATTTTTATATAAGAGCTGGAGCTATTTGAATGGCTAAGGAGGAGAAGATAGTTTGATTTAGATTTGGCACAGGTTTAGGGGAAGAAACGTCTTTGTAGCTGGTCCTAAATATTATGGTAACTTGGACTGAGTCAGTCTCCAAGGGAGAAGTTGCCACATGTTATAACAGAAGCCACTGGGCTTGGCAAGAAAAGAAATGAAAAAAGTACAACGAAAGCAACCCCACTTCTCCATCGTGGCGGGGATGAGCTAGGCAGGATGACTGCATGTAACCGTCTTCCTTTCCTTTGCCTGACCAAATCCAGCACTTTCAAATCAGTCTTCATCACATTCCAAAAAATACAAAATACGCAAGTCAATTTTAATTTCCAATGAATTCTTCAGGAGAAATTTTTCTTCCTCCTTACTAAAAAAAGAATAAAAAATTCAGAATAGATTCAAAATGAGGGGTGGCAGCAAAAATTCTGACTCTCGGAAGGTTGAGAGGGTGCCTTTTTCAAATGTATTTATTTTATAGTTCCAAGAAGGTAAGAGTACCTTCTGTTTTAATTCATGCTCCACCATTCCCCTCTTAAATTTAAAAAAAATTACATCCTTGCCTATGTCTGTCTTGCTATTTTGACTGGCCATTCCCAAACATAAACTGCCCTAGTTTGAAGCTTCTCAAAGCCAAGCAAAGGTGACAGTCTAGTACAAAGAAGGCCGCTAGTGAGTTTTCACTGAGTGAATCTACATTGTTCCGTGGCCTTAGTCTGGATATGGATTCTAAAGCTTCTTACACTGACAAAAACGGAGTTTCTAGCTCTCCGGGTAATTTTCGGTGAAAGAAAATTATAAAAGAAGGCATAAACCTTGGCTCACAAAATAAATATGCACTCAGACCCATGTACTTCATGAAACATACAAGCCCAGAGCTAGACCATGCCATCTGTTTTATGAGAAAAAAAAGTAAATTCACATGATTTACTTTAGCTCTGCCAGAAATCATCAGCATCTACTTGCACAACTAAAGACAAGAAGACAAGGCAGATGGAGGCTAAACACCAAATACTGCCTAATTTTGATGTGTATTTTTTGGTCAAACCTCTTATAATTTACTATTTCCAAGAGGAAAAATAAGCTTATATAATGGCAGTGAATCATTGGTTTCCAGTTATGGGAAGCAAAGGAAATTAACCTCAAGGAGAAAAAAATGCTACAAATATAAATAATCTAGTTTCAGTTGACAAAGCATGTACTGCCTTTTCTTTCTTTTTTTAAAGAAGATATGTTTACAAAATAGGTGACAGACTAAGGTAGGTGTGTGTGAAGAGAGGCAGTGAGAGAGAGGGGAGCCTGAAATTCTTCTCAGTAGAGGAAAAAGATAATTTTTGGGATGTTTTAAAAAATATATAACTTGATGAATATTTTATAGCATGAGTATTACTTAGGTGCTGTCCTAGACCAGTGTGGTGTACAGGCTATAAAAGATTGGTCCTGAATCCTAACGGCAGGGATGAGTATAAGATTATCAAGACTTCTTTGCGGGAAGGAGAGCTACTGACAAAGCCGTGTATTACATGACTCCAGTCCGGGCTGAGAGACCTGTCTTAAAGCATAGCTAGAGGGCAGATGCGGTGGCTCATGCCTGTAATCTCAGCACTTTGGCTGAGGCAGGCAGATCACTTGAGGTTAGGAGTTCGAGACCAGCCAACATGGTGAAACCCCATCTCTACTAAAAATACAAAGATTAGCCAGGTGTGGTAGCGTGTGCCTGTAGTCCTAGCTACTCAGGAGGCTGAGGCAGGAGAATGGCTTGAACTGGGGAGGCAGAGGCTGCAATGAGCCAAGATTGTGCCATTTGCACTCCAGCCTGGGTGACAGAGTGAGACTCCATTTCAACAACAACAACAACAAAAAAGCACAGATAGATACAATGTCCTGGAATCACTAAAATGGATAAATTATGATATCCATAAAGTGGATAAGTTATGATATACATTCACACACTAGATATACTCATTACGATATGCTCATATCTATCATGAGGGCTAAACCCACATAAGTCCATAACGCACTCACAGGTCTGTGTTCTTTGGCCCTGGTCCTGTAGTCATTCAGAAGCGATCACAGAGAACACAATGGGTCTGTTAGTCGCTCCGTACACAGTCATGTGCAGCATAACATTTCAGTTAATGGTGTACCACATCCATGATGGCGGGCCGGTAAGATTACGTGGAGCTGAAAATTCCTATTGCCTAGTGACACCGTAGCCATTGTAACACACTGTACGGCTTTGCTTTTTCTATGTTTATGTATGTTTAGATATATAAGCACTTACCACTGTGTTACAATGTATTCAGTACAGTTGTAGTGTAGGCTGTACAGGTTTGTGGCCTAGGAGCAGCAGGGCCATATCATATCGCCTAGGGATGTCGTAGGCTATACCGTCTAGGTTTATGGATGTACACTCTATGATGTTCACACAATGACAAAACTGCCTATCCACACTGTTAAGTGACACATGACAGTATATGCATTAAGCACCTACTATGTGTCAGGTAGTGTACTTGGCAGGTGCGAAGTATGGTGGAGAATCAATAAAGGCCCTCACGGAGTTCATAGTCTACAGGGAAGAATGGTGAGCTCCAGTATAGATACCCAGTATAGACACAGCCAACTGACCAAGAGCACTGGCTAAGAGTCATTCAGATGAGGTTTAATCCTTGGTTCTGCTACTTGCTTTGGAAATGTGACTTAACTCCTTAATCACTGCTTACTTTATATATAAAATGGGATGGTAATGCCAGCCTTCAGGGCTGTTGAGAAGATTCCATGAGACAATGTTTATAAAGCACTTAAAACAGCATCTAGCACACAACAGACCTAATAAATGGGAGTTATGATGACTGTTCTCTCAAAGAACCAAGGGACACACACAAAGAGGTTTGCTATCTTCTCCCCCAGAACACACCCCAAAATGCTGAATCAGGAGCCAACTCATATCACCACTTTACCACACTCCTGTATCACCCTGGGCAAATCAGTGCCCACCAGTGTCACTAGGCTAGACAGCAAAGTCTAGTTGCTAAAAATATACTCCAGCAGGAGGTCTACAATGTTGCTGTAATGGGAATGTTTTCTGTTTTTCAAGGCGCTAAGAAGCATTATCGGAGGGCCTCTTGAAAAATAACTTGTAAGCATTTTCTCTTTCAATACAAGCCCTACCAAGAGCGCACTACCATCATAAATATTCTGCACAATGGTTCCAAAGGCAGAGATGAAAAGCTGTGCCCAGGGCATTAAGCTGAGAAGCGGTGGAGTGGTCAACAGCACAACCTCTGCAGACAGGCTGCCTGAGTCTTCAGTCCTGCTCTGTCACTCAGGACTCATTGCTTAAAATCTGTAAAATGGGATCCTATTATTCCCTATCTCATTAGGTAGCTGTAAGGATTAAAATCATTAACACCTGTAGGGCAACTAAAACAGTGCCTGACATACAGAGAACATTCCATAAACATTACCAATAATTACGCACGGCAAACTCTGTAACTTTATTACCTTGCTAATAAAAACATAAGGGCCAAATAGCAAGAAAGCACCTGAACTACACCAGACGTTTGAAACCTGAGTTTTCTCCTTGGCTCTCCTATCAACCTTCTGCATGACTGTGGGTACATTACATCCCTTCTGTACTTCACTATTCTCATCTATACAAAAAGCAATATACACATACACCAAGAACACCTAGAGAAGCCTGATGCAGCTTTCTGCTAATATCAACGGGAGTCGAACAGTTTAAATTTCTTTATCTTCCTATTTGCATTAGTCAGGGTTCTCCAGAGAAACAGAACCAATAGGGGGAGAGGGAGAGGTAAATGGAGATTGAGAGAGAGGTTGAGATTGAGAGAGAGAGTGGTGGAGGTAGGGGTAGATACTGATATTTACCTTAAGGAACTAGCTCATGCAATTATAGGGACCGACAAATCCACAATCTTCAGGGCATGCCGGTGACCAAGGGAAGAGTTGATGTCGCAGTCTTTTTTTGTGTGTTTTGAGACAGAGTCTCCCTCTGTTGCCCAGGCTAGAGTGCAGTTGCACCATCTCAGCTCACTGCAACCTCTGCCTCCTGGGTTCAAGTGATTCTCATGCCGCAGCCTCCCAAGTAGCTGGGACTACAGGCGCCTGCCACCACGCCCAGCTAATTTTTGTGTTTTTAATAGAGATGGGTTTTTGCCATGTTGGCCAGGCTGGCCTTGAACTCCTGATCTCAAGTGATCCACCCGTCTCAGCCTCCAAAAGTGCTGGGATTATAGGTGTGAGCTACCGCGCCAGGCTGATGTTGCAGTCTTGAGTCTGAAGGGAGTCTGGAGACAGAGTTCCTTCTTTAGGGACTTCAGTCTTTTTCTCTTAAGGCCTTCAACTGATGATATATGAAGCCTACATACATTACAAAGGATAATCTGCTTCACTCAGTCTACTGATATAAATGTTAAACCTCAATCTAAAAAAAATACCTGCACAGTGACATCTAGCCTGGTGCTTGACCAAGTATCTGGGTACTGTGGCCTTGCCAAACTGATACATACAATTAGCCATTACACCATCCTTTCAGAAGAGGTGATGCCCACACCGAGGGAAAAAACCTCTAGACTCCACAGCCATTTAACCTGTTGGAGACCATGATCGCGGCAAGGAATTCAGATGAGGCTACTCTCTTCTTCACAGGTGAATCCCAAGCCTCTCACAGCTTCCAAGGCATTTCTTATTCTGGTTCCTGCTCACCTCTCTAGCCTAATCTCCTCGCTGTTCCCTCCATTCCAGCCACATGTGGTTTTTGATTTAAAGACATTGTGTTCCTCTCTTGCTCTGCCTGAGTATGCGCTACTTCTATGGCCTGGGATGTGCCATTTTCCCACTTTTTATCTGGGTCCTCATCATTTGAGTATCATGTTGAGAACCACATCTGCCTCTAGAGAGCTTCCCTGACCTGACAAGGTTAGGCCAGTAAGTTCCTATGGCCAATCTGCACACCTCCTGCCTTACACTCAAGCCACGCCATCAGGGCTCCCTCCCAGCCTGGCAGCTCCATGAAGGACGCACCTCTCTTGTTGACCTCAGCATTCGTGCTGCCAAGCTGGTCTATGAAGACACAACAAATAACTACTAAATAAATAAGTGAGGATGCAGACCTTCAGTCCTCCCGATGTCCTCGAGATTCGGCTCCATGTCTCCAGCCACTTGATGGACACCTAAAGGTGGGAATCTCCCCAGCACCTACGCTGAATATGCCAGAGTGGACAGAGACTGTCTTCACTCTCACGTCCGCTGTCTTCCAAGCCTAGTACAGTAGAAAGAACACAGGCTTGGGGGTCAGGGAGGCCTGTACCGAAGTCCCTGTTCTAGATCCTGTTAACCGTACAATTTTAGACCAGTTGCTAACTTTCTCTGAGCCTTAGTTTTCTCGTCTCTGATATAAGGATGAAAATATGAACCCACAAGATTAGGAGAAGATTAAATGAGATAATAGCTATGTAATGCCTGGCAGATGGCATAGAAATAATGAATGGCACCTGAGTTCAAAGCTCTGGGGCATTTTGCTTCCCATCAGCCAACCCCTATTATCTAGGCAGTTCCTAAATCCCATCTCATAAATTCATTTTCTCCATCTAGTGGCCTGCCCTCACCCAGACCCTCCCCACCTCCTTCCTGGACCACTACAGCAGCTCTAAAAGGCTTCCCAGCTCTGGCTATTTCACAGTCCAGAGGCACCCACATGCTGATCCCCAACAACGCCTCTCTTCAGGATGGGGACTCTTGCCACTCAAATTCTTCCATTGCTCCCCAGTAACTTAAGTTTTAATCATTTAGTTACATGCCATTCAAGGCTCTCTGGGTTCTGGCCTCCAAGGACCTTTGCTACCTGATCTTCTCCTTAGTCATTTACACACACCATTGCCCAGCAACTACAAATCGATTCCTGCCCACTCTGTACCTGGCATTGCCCTTCCCTACCTATGCGTTTGCTCATGTTTCCTTCAATGAGGATACTCCAAGTCCTCAAGTTCAACATTACCTTTCTTTCAATGTCTGGCTCAAAGGCTCTTTATCCATGAAGCATTTCTTGAGCATCCCAGCCACAGATAAACACACAACCTTTCTTTTCTATGAACTTGTGGTGTGTTTATCTCTCTACCTTTTATACATTTCTCTTTCTCTCTGCATTTATTCTTTGTTTTTCTTTTTGCTAAGGCATCTTGTTATGGCATCTCTGCATTTATTCTAATTTTATCTGTGCACAGAACCTTGCGAACCTTAGCTTCAAGCTCTTTGAGGGTAGCATTGTATGCCAGCCTGCACTGTCACACTTAGGAGAAGCACCCAGTAGATGGTGGCTCTGTATCTACCTACAGTGTGCCATTGAGGAGCACAGGGCTTCATGTCTGTAGTCCATCAGCTGAGCCTTGGCATCGGTTCCTAGAACAGTGCCTGGCATAGAGCAACACCCATAAATCATTGTTAAATGAAATTATCCACAAGGGAGTCACCTAGTGTCTACAGGATAGAAATTTTTTCCCTGTAGAATATAACATGAAAGGAGATGTGTAGAAGCCTTTTCTCTCCCCATACTTCCAGATGCAAGAAAGCTCCAAGTTAACTGTCTCCCACAAGCTATACAGCTACTCTCGGCAATAAACACGACATATAATGCTTCGATGCATTCAGTGTGTCAAAAATATTCAATTTTAAAATGTCAGAAAGAAATCATTTTTCAAAAACAGTCTACTTTGGAGAAGAGAGTTATTCAAACAATACCCAAAACCTTTTTGGACCTCACATTTTGAAGAGGTCCAACTTCCGTTGGTTAAAAAAAAAGTCTATTATATAATGAAAGCCTTACAACTGACTGAGAATTATAGAATTTCAGAAATAAATCCCAGTCTGTTCATCCTTAAAATAGGAAGCTATTTTTCAGGGCTTTCATATCCAAAATTCTATTATGTAAGCCACTTCATAAATCATGTACACAACAATTCTCATTTTCCATTAAGTCTCTATTTTGAAATTTAATTAATTCACTCATCCATTTTTTTCAGAGATGGGATCTTGTTCTGTCACTCAGGCTACAGTGCAGTGGTGTGATCATAGCTCACTGCAGCCTTCAACTCCAGGGCTCAAGTGATCCTCCTGCCTCAGCCTCCCAAGTAGCTAGGACTATAGACGCATGCCACCATGTGTGGCTTATTTTTTTATTTTTATTTTTGTAGAGATGGGGATCTCTCTATGTTGCCCAGGCTGGTCTTGAACTCTTGGCCTCAAGTGACCCTCCCACCTCAGCCTCCTAAAGTGCTGGGATCACACGTATGAGCCACTGTGCCCTGTCTTTTTATTTTGACCCCCTCTGGGCTCTAACAACACATGTGCACCTCTGTTACAGGACATCAGTCTACAGTGCTGCCTCTTTTTACAGTCGTTTATCTCACTACCCTGTGTCCTTCTGAAATGCCAGACCCACGTTCACTTTTGAATCTACAGTACCTTCTAATGAAATGTAGTAGCTGGCTCCGCACATGTTTATAACATGAAACAATGACTTCAATCAGTGGTTTGATCACCTACCATATTCACGAGACCTAACTACTGGCTTCCTCCTACCCTCAAAGGACAGAGATTTCCCACCGCTGTGGATAGTCAAAATAAGAATGTTCTTAAGTGCTTCATTTAATGTGTTTATTTAGTCCCCTTGAAATAAATACTGATGGGTAAAACCAAATTAATTTAAATCACATGCTAAAAAGGATAGCCAGTCAAGTTCCTAGCTGAGTATCTAAAATTAGTCCACACACACACACCAAAAGCAGAAACATGGAAAAAGCCAAAAAGCCCTGCCTGTTCTGCCCTGTGTACCCTTCGCTGACTAGGAAGTGACCCACTTTTCAGGTATCATCCAGTCATACATTCAGTGTCTTCAGAAGCCCACACATGTTCATCTCAAGGCACAACAACATAAACACATCTATGTTTCCAAGAAATCTCGTTGCAAGTTGGTGACAAATTTGGGAAAAAAAAAAAAAAAAAAAAAGCTCTAAATAAAATTACAGACATGACTTTCACATTTGAGCTCTCCAAATATATTGTTACGGGTTTAAGAAATACCACACTTCTGTGTCACAAAGAGAGTTCTAAAAACCAGTATGTTTTGAGAAGTCCATACCTGCTACTTGGGAACTAAACAAGGTTTGTAACAGCTGAATCTCTTTAGAAGACTGTTAACACCTTGCTTAGGTATATAAAAATTGAAAATCAACATAACTGAAGATTTGAGAATTTTTCAGTTATAATACAGTTCTTATGAAAGATGGAAAATATTTCATATTCTCTTATATAATATAATTTATAAAAGCAGCAGATATTTCTTCTATTGAGAGAGGTGGAAACTGAGGCAAGAAAATGCAGTCATTTTGTTGGAGGGACTATTCTACATTTCCAAAGCAATTAAGACATGACCCCAAACTAACTAAATTCTCCTGCAACGTATTCTTACAAGAAAAAGGTTAAAAGGCTTATTGCTTAACAAAAGCTAAACAGTGTGAATTAATTTCAATAACTGGTCCAAAAAGCTACAGCACGCCACTGAGTCTTGGACATCTGTTGCCATGCTTGTTCACACTTTCCCCTGAGATGACATCGATGTATCATCATTAACAGGTGTCCCTGATTTTGGTTCAGAATACTACTCCTGCACGTCCCCACATCTCCTGTACACAGCCACGTGCTGCCATCTTCTGATGATGCCCAGTGGAGTGTAAACATTTTTTCATGGAAAAGCAAAATCAATAAAAGTAAAACTCCCCACTTTTCCTGCCAGTAGTGCCCTTGGTAACAAACAGGGCAGAGACACCAACACAGAGATTACAATACTCTCAGACATAATTCAAGCAGAACTTTAAATGGATCAGTGCATGTTATAAACTTTCTTTTTTTGCAAGTGCCAAGCATGCTTATGTTACTATTCATTCTGAGACAGACAGATCATCAATGACCTTCTGGGTCACTGACTAGGGAGAAAGCTGACTATAAAAAAGAGTGGGAGAAAAATAAAGGGGGGGTTGCTTCCTTCTACCCTAGACCCCCTACTGCCTTGAATGAAAGAAGACAGATGGCAGCCACCTTTCCCTTTAATTAGGAGGGGCAGCTTAGAAGGGACAGTCCTGCTCACTTGGCACTATCTTTAACAAGACTGTTTCGATGGTAATACTCTGCTCATTCGCCCTTCTTTCAAACTGTTCTAAATTTTTCATTTACAAACTGAATTTCTGTAAATTTAATGGTGAAACAATTACAGCTCTAACCACAACACTATACATAAAGGAGACACTTAAAGATGTTTGCTGAATTAATAATTCACAGATATTCCTATAAAGAGGCTGGAATGTTTCAAATGAAATACAGCTACCTCCAGTCCTATCAGCACCACTTTGAGATAAAATATGAATTCCCAGGACACAGAAGCTCTACCTTAAATTCACAATATTCCACACTAGACATAGAAGACCCCTAGTTTCTGCTTTCCAGTTCCACTCCAGTCGTGCTCCCATCTTTTACCTTCAAAGTATTGCTGTTCAAGTTGACAAAACAAACAAACAAAAAAATAAAAAAAGAATTCTACAGTAAAAATCAGTCCTAAATGTAGAAGGGAAGATCATTTAATAACAAATCACAAACCACTCTTCATCTCTATTTACTCTGCATCTTCAAAAACCATAGAACTTTGTATTACAAGTTAATCAATCCACATCACATCCCTGGAGAGAGGATCAGCATAAGATACAAACAAAATGGGAAACAGGAGCCACGTGTCAGAATTAGGCTAGTGTCACAGGATCTTCTACGGCGGTGACGAAGCCGCTTCATTATTTTCTAGAGGCAATTAAGCACATTGTCCATAAATCTACATGGCACAAAACTTTCTAACATGAAAGAAAGTTTAGTTGCTGTTGACAGGGTTAGGTCTCTATACATTTATCTCATTTTTATATTAAATTTGTTTTGATCAACATCATTAAATAATTGATATTCTTGCAGCTCTTTTCCATTTCCTGATGCGTTTTTAAATTGCAGCCTCTTGTCTATGACAGCTTCCCACCTAGTTTCTGCACAATTCCTGCACAAGGACCCTCTGCCTTAACACCAGTGCTAGGGAAACCCACTCTGCCTGCTTCCAAATGGAAATCAGGGCGGCGAACTGGGGCTGCTTTGCTGGAGGTACTCCTGGTCACACCATGCAAAACGCCTTGTCTGTGTCATAGTCATTTACCTAATGGCAAAGTTCTTGGACCATTTAGAAACAAAACAAAACAAAACACCTTTTGTTTTCTCCTTGATAATAAATTTCAATCTCTTCCTATCTCTGAACAGCAAGCCGGCACACCAGATATGGGAAGAGGGAAAAGATAAAAGAAGCAATCAGTTATTGAATAAACTATATCCTACTTCCCAATGAAGGGGGAAAAACTTGGCATGTGCCAGATATTGGGTGTCTAATAATGTTAGCAAGAAAAAACACGCAGGAGAGACTGACTAACAAAGAAACAAGCAGAACTTACTTTGTTCCCCAGCCCAGTAAGCAGGACGGGAATGAGATGACGGCAATTCCTTCCTCAAGGTCCTTGCTTTCACTTTAAAAGCTGTGTGAGTGCTTATATCCAGGTTTGCCGTGGAACTCCAAATGTCTGCGCTTCTAAAGATGCCCCAAGTTGCCAGTTCATCTCAGACACTGAAGACACACTTGTGAGGATCGGGAAGCCCCGCGGTAGCCCCAGTCGACCTCTGGGTGCCACGTGGCACCTCCACTGTTGTGACTACACACACAAGCCTGGGACGCCCACTTGTTAGCTCAGGAACCAGGCGGCCAGCAGATATCTGCTCAGATGAACGTCCAGAGACTCAATCCTCTGGCATTCTCAGGTTCAAGGTTGGAAAACGCATTAAGACGAGAGCCACACAGTCAGCAGAATCTGCGCCATTAGCTTTCTCGTACTTAAACGTCTGTCTAAATAAGAGTCAAAGGCACAAAATGAGAAGGAATATCTTACTAGGGACTGTGACTTGCACTTGCCGTGTTTTGAAAGTACTGGGTCCTGTCTTGCTCTCTAAAACTGCACTTAAGAATCCCTACATCAGAAGTTATTTTCATTTCTTCTGTGAAAAACAGAAAATCAATAAAAGACTGGAAAAACATATGAAACATAATTCTGCTTAAAAACATAACCATTATTTAATCTCAACGGGCCAATTTTTTTTAATCCAAAGAAGGAAAAAAAAAATACATGTATAAATTTAAAGTTTGTTTTGAAAAATTACTTCATCCATGTACTGTCCAGCTCATAAAAACAAACCTTCTTCCAGCGAAACGGGACACTTTGACCTTGTTTACTGCAGTGTTTTGAAACCGCTGTCTCGTAACTCCTGACATCACCAGTGGTACATTAGCACCTGGACTGCTGCTGGCTGCACACGCTGCTACCCCAACTCTCTTGAATCACCCGTGGCTGAACAAATACTCACAGAACAGTAAGGATAGTGGCATTAGCATTAAACCCACAAAACTCACGAGACGTTTTAGAAGTGTCACATCTCTCGGTTCACTTATACAAGGAAACAAAAAGCACAAAGCACTGTATATCTAATACTTTTTAAGTCCCAGCATCCAGACCCCAGCACAGACAATTCTTTCTTCTGACCCTCTCCCTGCCCAAGAAACGGGATTCCTTTCTCACCAACCGCCATATTGGCAAGAATTTCTGCCACAGAGTTTTACTATTAATAATAGAAGCTCCAACCTACTTTCCACCAATAAAAAGTTCCCACAAATCTTCCTAGGGGAGAATTTATTTAAGTATACTTTAGAGTTTCAAAGAGCACTGCGTTCTTAAGTTTCACAAAGTCAAATTTCTTTCTTTTCTGGAACATGCTTTTGGTGCTGTGCCTGCCTCTTGCGTTTTTAAAGAAACAATTTTCTCCTGTAAGCCTGACACATTTCCCCTTCTGCATTCCCCAGTTCTTTTTCTAAATACACCAAAATCAAAGCAAAGGATAGCTGCAACCAGTGGAAGCAAGCCACAATTGAATTTGTGCAAATATCTCCCCACATTCACTTCTTAAATAAAACTAAATCCCGGTGCCACAATGATAGTGCAGTTTTACAGAGAAATTAAAAACCCAAGTTTAGCGTATCTGAAATCAATTGATAACCTTTACTGAAACCACTTACGAAACATCACATCTTTAAACTACAGTCACCAAAAAATATAGAACACAAAATACATATCTGAGCAATTATAGCCCTTGTTTGTCGAACAGGAGTAAAAAGAAAAACATCCAGAGTTAATACAATTAATTAACTCTAGCTAAAGAACTACTAAAAAGACCCTCCAAATGCCATGCTGTTTCTATGACAACTTCAAAATTGCTCTGAGAAAATGTGCTGGATTGTCAGATTCGTGATAAAACAAGTGTCATCCTGCCTGCTAGAAATTACTTTCATTTTTTTTCAGGCAGCAGAAAGGCTAAATGGCCACTTGCAATTCTGAAATATCAGATTGTTACCTTTTGACAGATGCTGTACTCTTCATTCAGATCTCTCTCAATCATCGGAACCCTTTTGGTTTCATTCCTGCAACGATACCACTCCCACCGTCTACCTAGTTGGTACATTATTTTTTATAAGGAAAGCAGCAAAGTCTGATTCAATCTGAAAGGGAAGGGCCAAGAAAAACCCCTAACAGTCTCTCATTTCCAAATACAAATAGGTGAGCAGACACTCACTCTGATATTTAAGGGTTAATAATGACACAGGAAAAGAAAACGGCATTTTCCCCCTTAAAATTCCTGCTCTTAGGTATTCAGGCTGATTTACATTTTACGTAATCTGATGGCTCAATCAGGAAGTGAGAATTTTAAGTGCGTGAGTTATGGACGGGAGGAATCATGTGACCCATAGCAAAGAAAATTATGCAGCAGATGAGCATGCTAAGAAAAATAAACTAAGCAGTTTAAAAATAGTGTTTTGGGGATATATCGACCCAGGAATATCCTACGGCTTTTGAGAACTAATAATTCATTTGGACGCCTCAAAAAATAAATCCCCAGGACTGTTTTAAAAAATATTACAAGACGCAAGTAATGCACGGTGAGACAATAAAGTTTAATTATCCAAGAAACTGTTTCCCTTAAGTTCATATCCAATTCAAGGTTTATGTTAAAACATGGTTATGTTATTTTTCATCATTATTTAAAGATCAGGCAATACGTAATATAATCAAACAAAACACAGATTGCAGCAGTGATGTTTACTTAAGCTTTATTTGTATATATAGTGCATGGGTTCCTGGAGCACAAAAAAGAAAGTTGCTCAGATTTATCCAGACCTCACATAAGTTTATAGATTTCAAATAGTCACTGTATTTTATTACAGCAAATACATTCTTCAAGAGGAAAATGTTAAGGCCACAGAAGCTTTCACCTTAGCTATCTAAGCTTGTACTAGGTCGTCATTAAGTAGTATCTGTATCATTCTTATGTGTTCTGTAAGTTATGCCACAAATACCAGACCAAGTACACTCAGTCTAGAAACAAAAAAGTGGGAGACAAAGGTTGAAACATTCTAATAGGTGTCATGGGCTGATAGATGACTTTATATTACAAAGCTACTTAAGACAATTCTACTTTTCTAGAATACAATACATTAATATAAACATTTGAAATTCAAAAGATTTGGCCTGTGGCTGCTTTTTTTTCTCGATGCAATTCTTGTTAATATGTTAGTAAGTAATAATTTATTAATACCAATAATAGAAAATTAACATGGTGAGAGCAGGTATATCTCATGGCCTTTACTTTTATCAATGCTTAATACCAAAATACTATTCCTATCTTTATTTCAGCCTATTAAAAAAATTTATGCCACAGCTCTGGGCAAGTGGCAGGGTGGGGCCAGTGACAGGAATCAGTTCTGGGTTATTTCTTGATTCCTAGCTCATCTTCCTTAAATTCTTAAACACAAGAGGTAGCTGGCGGTAAGAAGAGACTGTTAGGAAAGACAGAAACCTTTCAGAAGGGAAGCTTCAGGTAGATTAAGAAAAGTTCGGGAAGCTGAGAAGCACACAGTCGTCCAGATGGAGTATTACATGACATCCGTCATCATCTTACTAAACTGGGTATCATATTTGTTGACTGAATTAAGGAAAGATGAACTAGTTACCAAGAAATATACTCAGCAGATTGATTCATGGCAAACCCAGCTCAGCCACTTACCTAGACTAGTTTATTTAGGATAAACCTCAGAGTATGTACTTCTCTTTTGTTTTATAAATGAATCTTGGGTCTGGGCTCAGCTGTCAGTCAACCATCTGCATAATACAGCAAAGTCTCTTAACTAATTTCCTGAAATATCAAATTGTTACCTTTTGAGAGATGTTGTACTCTTTATTCAGCTCACAAAAAGAGTAATCAGTAAATGAATCTCTGAGTAATCAGGACCAGTTTTATTTCATTCCTGCAACTATACCACTAATTGGAAAATTAAAGAAGTTAAGAGACTTTGCTATGTCACAGAGATAGGTGAGTGAACTGAAAAGCAGACCCAAGATTTTGGACTTTCCCAGGCTAGGACTCTTTTACACCATGTGCTGCCTTACAATGTCACCTGAGGTTCGAGTAACTCTCCAACTAGCCAAGCCCTGGCTACTTATCCCAGTCATGGAAAAGTCAAACAGGACCCAGAGACCCTCGCTCTGTGCCACCTTCTTCTTAACTCACAGGCCCACTGACCCTCACTGCTGCTGTGGGCTGCTCCCGCCAGCCTGTGCTGAGCCTCCTACCTCATCTGCGAGGAGACAGGGCAAGTTCCAGGCTGAGGGGAACGGCTTCTGAGATGGTTCCAGTCCCTCTTCCTGGCTTGGTCCTTCCACTGGTACTCACGGCTTCCTCATTTCTCCTAATGGGAAAATCAAGGCACTGAAATAAGAAAAATCACTTGTTTTGGTTCATGTCATAGCTATACTGGATTCTGAATAAACACAAGAACCAGATAATATTCTAGAAAAAGTAAAATTAACTCCTACTTCATAAGAGTCACCAAAATTAATTTGTGGCGATTAAAGAGTTAAATATAAAAGAAGAAAAGGAAGAAAACTAAATTAGTGGAAAATTATTTCTGAATTTGGAATGGGAAAAGAAGATTTAGCTTTATAGAAGCAATGAAAAAAGTAACAAAAGGCAAGGTAATCCAACTGCAACAAAATGTAAAACCCCTATATGTCAAAAAACAGCAAACAGAATTGAAAGGTAAGCAAAAAAAGGCCAGATGTGTTGGCTCACACCTGTAATCCCACCACTCTGGGAGGCTGAGGCAGGAGGATTGCTCAAGGCTCGGAGACCAGCCTGGGGCAACATAGTGAGACCCTGTTCCTACAAAAAACTTAAAAACTAGCAAGTCATGGTGGCACGTATGTGTGGTCCCAGCAGAGGCTAGGGTTGGAGGATCACTTAAGCCCAGGAGTTCCAGGCTGCAGTGAGCTATGGTTGCATCACTGCATTCCAGCCCGGGTGACAGAGGGAGGCATTGTCTCTCAATAAAAAGGTAAGCAAAAAATAAAATAGCTGTAACAGGATAATATTCTTTACAGTATTTGAATGTAAAAGGTAAAATGTAATAACAGACAATTAACACAAAAATATGAAAGGCCAATTAATATGAAAAAAAATGCTCAACTTCATGAGCAAACACCGAAATTCATTTCACCAGTCACAAAGATGGACAACAAAAAAAAAGAAGTGAGGCGAGACAACCATTTCAGGAAATCAGCAATATATGTATTTTTTCAGCCTTAAAACTGTTTCGACTCCTAAGATGTTTATACATATCTCCTAAGGAAATAATCACAGATACATAGGAAGATAACTATACAAGGACATACTTAGCAAAAGCATAAAATTGGGAACAACTTAAACATCCAAAGGTGGAATGGAGCATGTGACTAACCAGATCACAGTAAAAATTCATATGCTTAAATCATGATTTTTGGAGAATGCTTCATGATATTGGAAATAACAAAAGATAATGTTGAGTGGAAATGCTGAATATAAAATCATATGTAAACATGATACTAATGTTGCCAGGTAAGAAAGAAAGTGAGAAGAAGGGAGGGACAAGGTGGTCTCAAGACTGGATTAGGATACATTAAAAAAGCTTAAAAAGGGCAGACAAAGACATTAGATTTTTTATTACTTCTTTATAATCTTGAGATGGTTGGCATTTTCTGTAAGTAATATATTATTTTTATAACTGGAAAAATTCTATTTATGCTAATTACCACCCTCTAAATATTTCTCAGCTATATAAAATCATGAAAATATTTGCAAATACTTTTTAACAAGAAATTTCTCTTTTTTTTGAGATGGGGTCTTCCTTCAGGGGGAGTGCAATGGTACAACCATAGCTCACTGTAACCTCAAACTCCTGGGCTCAAACTATCCTCCCACCTCAATCTCCCAGCTACTCAGGTATGAACTACCACACCCGGCCAGAAATTCTTATATTTATTATTAAATGCAAAGAAGAAAGGGCAAAACAGTATGATCTTTACTATGTAAAAATTTACATGAAAGAGACTGGAAGCCTATGCACCAGAATGTTAACAGCTGTTGCTTTCAGGTAGTGCCATTGTGTGTAATACTTTTCTACACCTTACAAGTTTTCTACTATTGTCATGTATTGTTTTCATAATAAGAAACAGATAACAGTATCACAATTAGAGGACTGATACATCAAGAAGCTGCTATTATCAACAGTTAAATTTCAAAATACAGAGTATCAATAGCTACAAAAATCTGCCATATGACCAAGAGATTTTCTTTTTTAATTTAGGAACCACCAGTATACCTTCAGAAAATCGCAGGAATTGGTGTGTGTGTAGGAGGTGGTAATGAATCATATTTTTTCAGCTGTCAAACTGTTTTCTCCAGGCAGCAGTTCTGTGAGGGTCCAACTGAAGTATGAGAACCTCGATAGTAGGGACATTGCCAGAAAAATGGCCCAAAGGTCGATGGGGGGAGGAACACGAAATGATCAAAAGAGTAAGGCAAGAGTCCATGAAAACAGAAGCGTCAATAGAGAAGGATCAATAACTCATTTGATCCAAAGGAACTGAACGCAAGAACTAAAACAGGTATTTGTACACCCACGTCCCTAACAGCATTATTCACAACAGCCAAAACGTGGGAGCAACCTGTGTCTGTCAACCCGTGTCCATCACATGGATATATAAAATGTGGTATCTCTACACGGTGGAATATTATTTGGCCTTAAAAAGCAAAGAAACCATGTCAATGCTACGATGTTGTTGTAATCCTACAACATTAGATGAACCTTGAGGACACTGTGCTTAAGTGAAATAAGCCAGTCACAAAAGGACAAACACTGTAGGGTTTCACTTATCTGAGGTACCTAGAATAGCCAAATTCAAAGAAATGGAAAGTACGATGGTGGTTGCGGTGGGGCTGGGGGGAGGAGAGAATGGGGAGTTGTTGTTTAATGAGGACAGAGTTTCTGTTTTGCAAGATGAAAAGATTTCAGAGATGGATGATGGTGATGGGTGCACAACAATGTGAATGTATTTAATGCCAGTGACCTGTGTACTTAAACATGGTTAAGATGGTAATTTTTCTGTTATCTATTTTACCACAATTAAAATATATACAGATATATTTTAAGTATCTGTATTTACATATAGATATAGTCTTATCTGTGTCTATGTGTGTATATACATATTTCATCTATAAATATATGAAAGAAAGAAAGAAATCACCAGAATTAGAAGTCCTGAATAAGTTTCCGATTTGGCATGCGAGAAAGGTTTAAGGATTATTTCTGAGACTAAATTCTTTAAATATAATTATAGAAGTCAGCTCAGAAGTGAAAATCCAGATCAAAAGTGAAAATAAGAAGGGATACTGTGTTTAATTTGAACATAATATACCGAACTTCTTTGTGGTTTTTTTTGAGACCCTCTCATAATAGCCAGCTCGGAAAAATTCCCCACAACTAGGAAAGAACCTACAAATCCAAGCAACATGATGACATTTTCTCATCAACTAACAGGGAAAAAAACATAAGCATAAGGGAAACTCTGAGTGTCCTTAAAATGTACTCGATACCCATTTCATGCTATTACCACAGATGTAAAGAATTCTAGAGCTGGGCAGAAGCTCTGAGATAGAACTGTTCCAGGATTTAGATATCTAGAGAGGTTTCCCCAAGTTCACTGAGAAATGCCAGATTTAAAGACAGGCCCCTGGGGCAGAGTTCTATTTTGTTTGTTGTGTTTTATTTAATTAATTTATTTATTTTGAGATAGAGTTTCTCTCTTGTTGAACAGGCTGGAGTACAATGGTGCGATCTCGGCTCACTGCAACCTCTGCCTCCTCGGTTCAAGCAATTCTCCTGCCTCAGCCTCCCACGTAGCTGGGATTACAGGCACCCGCCACCAGGCCCAGCTAATTTTTGTATTTTTAGTAGAGACAGTGTTTCACCATGTTGGCCAGGCTGGTCTCGAACTCCTGACTTCAGGTGATCCACCCACCTCGGCCTCCCAAAGTGCTGGGATTACAGGCATGAGCCACCACGCTTGGCCGTGTTTTATTTTTTTTAAAGAGGTGGCTATTTAAAGGTAAGAAAGCAAAGCGTAATTGGAATGCTCTTTCTACAAGTTATTTGATTCATTAATTTTGTTCAAAAAATACTTGAGCACATCTTACATAACTCTGCCAGGCACTGGGCTAGGTGCTGGATGATGAACAATATTTCATCATCCTTCCTGTAGCAAACTGGCAATTACAATGTAAAGGAGGCACATAGTGCTATTAGTACACATAAGAGGGAGCTCTAATCTGGTCTAGCTAGATTGGTTGAGGATGGCAACCTGGAAGTAGTGATATTTTTAATAATAATAGTAATCACTGTTATCACAGCAAGCTTTACTGACCATCATTACAGGTCAGCTAGGGCTTTAAGCACTTTCTGTGCATGAATTAATTTAATCTTCCCTACAATCCTATAAAGTAGACTCTTACCGATGAGGAAATGGAGGCACGGAGAGGTCACACAGCTCTTAAGTAGTGAAGACAGACCAGATTGCATGCTTTTTCAAAATCTGCTTTTAGGGAAACCCAAAGACAAGACAGGAATGAAACTTAAGGATCAGAACATTCAGGAAAGAACTGAGATCCTCTGAATAAGTAAAAAGGGAGAAATAGGGTAGGGTTACTACAGATGGGAGAGGCTGAGGAAGGATGGAAGGGATACAAAGCTCATGACCAAGAGCTCTGGGGCAGGAGTGGCTGATTTACATTTGGGATTTTCATAAAGTTCTGCGGAGTGGGAAACAACTCTCTTCTCCAACTCCCCATAAACTTGTTAGTGCCATGATGACCTGGTTATGTACAGGCTAGAACGCATGCTCTGCAGAGGCCCCCATCCATCTGGGTACAGGACATTTAACAAATGGGTAAGAATTAAAGCAGGGAAGAAGAAGGATGAGGATGCTTTTAGAAGCATCGCCCAGAAAGAAGTCAGAGAATGGATCAGGGGAAATTTAGCAGGGAGAGAGTTGCTAATCCATTAATACAGGTAAAAGGTAATGGTGACAAAGAAGAAGGACATGACAGATAGATAAAGTAGATGGGTTTGATGATTGTTGATAGGTAGAATTTTGACCAGATTTACCTTCTTACTGGATTCTGAAGGTGAGGAGAAAGGATCAATAGGTCACAGGTTTCAAGCTTGGGTATTTGGATCAATTTGGAACCTCTTGGATATGAGGTGCCAACAAGATATCCAAGTGCAGATGCCCAGTGGGCACTGGAATATCAGTAGGGAGCTTAGAGACGGATAGAAAGAATCTGAAAAGGGCAATGAGAAGGAAAAGCAAGAAGGGTAGGGTGAGTCTTCAAAGGCCACGGAGGAGAACACATCAAACCCTGCTCACCACTGAGAGGTTGAGGAAGACAAGAATCCAAATGCATCTGACAAACGTGGCCCACAGGAAAGAGAGGAGGGAGACTACTGGCTTTGGCTAGAGCAGAATCCACTCGGGCACTGGTGCAAAAGCCAGACTGGAGCAGCCTGAGGGGTGGGCAGGAGTGAGGACAGGGAGGGAATAACTAGAGACAATTCTTCCAAAAGGCTGGCCCTGGCAGAAGTGAATGGAGAGGTAATGAAAGGCAGGGTGATACTGAAGGCCTGTGTTGTTTAAAATGGGAAAGACTTAAGTAGGTTTCAGTGCTCGCAGGACAAAGTCAGTGGAGAATAAAAAGTACATGGTCAGAGAGAAAAAGTCTTTGAGAAGGTGAGAGGGAAGGGCATGGAGTTCAGGGCCTTGGGCACGAGGAAGGACTCCCGTTGCACTGAAACAGGAGGCAAGGAAAGCCAGGCAGGCACAGATGGGGAATGCTGATTCACAGTGAGAACCTGAGTGAGTCCACCTTCTGGCCTCTCTTCCCTCTGTGACACCGGAGGGATGGACAGTGACTGAGAGTACGTAGTGAGATGCAGGAGGTGGAGAGTGGGCAGTGTGTGCAGAGCCGCTGGGAGATGCAGGGGCACTGGGATGGCATGGATCAGCCGCTGGAGAGTGGAAAGCTGCCTCCTCAAGTGTGTTTCTCCCGCCTGCCAAGTCATGGGCGCCACATCCCAGTGCTCTATGTGTCTGTGGCATCTATCAAACAACACTAAGAACATAAACAAAACCGTGACTACGCTGAGCAGGCCTTGTGAGGAGTCGCATCTTCCACACAGTGAGATCCAGGAAGTCACTGTAGTAAATGACATCAATTTTCTATAGGCCTTCACCGCACATGTACAGCAAAGACAATGGTCTACACAGAACACGATGACCCTCCTGTGACAACGTGCAGCACAATCCCTCTTCATTCTACAGTCAAACCCAGTCTGTGCAACCCAAACGGGATTTTGACGGAAATGACATCATTAGTAACAGACCTTCATGTTTGGTCTGAGCCAGATTTTGTTTCTGGCGCTGTCAACTTACTAAATGTGGGCAGGTGATCACAGTTCAGGCTCTTCCTGCCTGCCCGAGTGGTGGTGGGAAGCTGAGTGGGGAGAGGCCTGTCCTGGCCACTTCTCCCAGGCTCGGCTCTCATTCCCGCTTTTGCCAGGAAACTGCTAGAGAAAGCAGAAACAGAGGCCAGGAGCTGAGCACAAAGATACAAGTCCAAACACAGGCTTGGGAAGGTGGTATTTCAAATGAGTGGAGAGGACGACGTAAACTTGAAATGCGTCTTTCCTTGTAAAGTCCTTCTGTAGAGACAAATAATTCTGGTAACGAATATGAAGCATCCCTGGTTATTTTCAGGGCACGCATCTCCCATGGAGCTCAAAAGAAAACCCTTTAATTCTGTATCCTTTTGAGAGAATGGGAATTAATAACAAAACGTGACCGAATCAGCCAACTGGGAAGTCTATTATGAAGAGTGAGACAGCTGAATCACAGAAGAGTGGAATGCCCTTTTGCTTTATGTTTTTCCTTTACGAATTCCTTTTTTGGTGTTCTTTTATTATAAAGTTAATATATTATTACCAGCCAGCAGTTACATAGTGCTCACTATGAACCAGGCACAGCTCTAAGCCTTTTGCATATTTTAACCCAAACCGTGAGGCAGGTACCTCTTATTCTCCCCATTTAGGGGGAGACACAGGAGCGTTGATTCCTTTGCCTGTGTTGAGTAGCAGAGTTGGTATTCCAATCCAGGCAGCCCAGCCTCAGAGTCCCGCACTAATGACTTCCCTACACCACCACACCAAGCACCAAATTCAAAGTCCTAAAATGTAGGGTGTCAAAAGAGAGCATCACCATTTATTCTGCCTTTCTAACAGAATAATTTGGGTGCATTTCCTACTCTATTCAGCCTTTGGTTTCCAAATCAAGGAATTTTTTAAAAGAAATAAAGTTCTATATTCAAATAAACATGCTCAACCAAACCATTTACAAAAACCTTTCCAGGTAGAGATTCTACTCATAGACAAGGCTTGTTTAAAATCAGATCTACTTTTGCATACAATATACTTGTTATTAAAATAATTTTTTTCCTTTACAAGCATCTTTACATCATGAAAAATGTCTTTCTTAAGAGTGTTTATTTTTTGTCTGGCCCACATTTCATTATAATGAGTTCCAAATCACTCAGTTTTGAATCCACACATATCCAACTTTTCAGATAAGAAAAGTGAAGTTAATTTTGTTCTTCTTGAAGTCGCCTGCAGGCTCAGGCTAGATCTCACTTTTTATGGTCTATTTCTGTGCAGATAAGAACATCAATTTAACATGGGAATGTTGGAACTTCTGGAGGCTTCAGCAGGGTTAGCTTCATAAAACAAGCAAAAAATGCCTCCCACCACATACAGCTTCCATCAGTGATCTTTGACATAAATGTTTCATGATACAGGAGTTAAAAAGAGTATGCCAGTCACTTGAGGCTTGACCAATGTGAACTGTTATTTCCTAGACTTGAGTGCATGCCGCATGTGGTCTATACAAACATTCTTCAAGTTCCTTTGAAATAGACCCATACATATATGGAAAACTGATTTTCAAGAAAGGCGCCAAAGCAATTCAATGGAAAAAGGAAAGTCTTTCCAACAATCCATGTTAGAACAACTGGGAAAATGTATGCAAAAATATGAACCTTGACTTCTACTTATCCCCATATACAAAAATCAACTGGAGATAGATCATAAACTAAAGCATAAAAGCTAAAGCTGTACGTCTTCTAATAGAAAGCACAGGGAAATATCTACACAATCCTGGGGAGGCAACGGGTACTTAGGAAACAAAAAATACAGATAATATAGAAACTTTTTTTAAATTTTTAAAAAAATATTTTATGTTTTTGTAGAGAGACGAGGTCTTGCTATGTTACCCAGGCTGCTCTCAAACTCCTGGTCTCAAGCGATCCTCCCCTGCCTTGGTCTCCCCAAAGGCAAAACATTTTTGATCAATGAAATTATTTCAAAATTAAAATCTTCTGCTCATCAAAAGACACTTTTAAAAAACAGGAGATAGACCACAGACTGGGAGAATATTTGCATTATAAACTTCTGACAAGAATACTTTATTCAGAATATGTATAACATTCCTATCAACCAAAATAATAGAAAGACAATCCAATTTTAAAACAGGCAAAAGAAAAACAGACTCAAACGACTTAAACAGACACTTCAAGAGAGAAGATACACAAATGGCCAATAAGTATATGTGATTCATCAAGAAAATGCAAATTGAAAACGACAACGAGATACTACTTCATATCCAAGAGAACGGCCATAAGTAGAAAAACCAGCAATATACAATGTTAAGATACTGGGTCACCTGGAACTTTCATAAATTGCTTGTTGGAGTGTAAAATGGTACAGTTACTTTGGAAAATGACTTGGCAGTTTCTTACAGAGGTAAACATACACCTACTGTATGGTGCAGCAATTAAACCTAAAAAAGAGTGACAGTGGGCCGGGCGTGGTGGCTCACACCTGTAATCCCAGCACTTTGAGAGGCTGAGGTGGGTGGATCACTTGAGGTCAAGAGTTCGAGACCAGCCTGGCCAAAATGGTGAAACCCCCATTTCTACTAACATTTTAAAAATTAGCCAGGTGTGGTGGTGCGCGCCTGTAGTCCCAGCTACTCGGAAGGCTGAGGCAGGAGAATTGCTTAAGCCTGGGAGGCAGAGGTTGCAGTGAGCTGAGATTGCCCCACTGCAGCTCAGCCTGGGCGACAGAGTGGGACTGTCTCAAAAAAAAAAAGAAAAAAAAAAAAAAAGAAAAAGAGTGAGAATGAGAGAAAACTCAATTCACAGCAGCTTTATATTCATCATAGCCAAAAGGGGGAAACGATCAAAATGTCAGTCAACAGGAGAACAGAGTTTAAAATTGGGTCTATTCATACAATGGAATACCACCCAGCAATAAAGGAAGAATGACGCAGACAACAATATAAAACTGTTGGGTGGAAAAAGAAAAGCCAGACGCAAAAGAGTATATACTGTATGATTCCATTTAGAGGAAGCTCAAAAACAAGACTGCAATGATAGAAAGCAGAAAGTTTTTGTCAGGGAGGGTAGGGAATGACTGGGGCAAGAGGAAACCTGGTGATGGAAATGTTCTCTCTCTTAACTGGGGTTTGGGAACAGGAGTACACTGAATGTCTGTGCATTTCACTGCATGTAAATTTTACATCCATTAAAATGGAGGGATGGTAGGACTTCCTTAATTGTCTTAACATCCCCATGTCCTCCTGAAGAATGCGATTTGATTTGCACACTTAGATCCCATCAAATGGGGCCTGTATCTGAATTACTTCAGTTCACAACTAGCCATGGCTGTCTCTTCTGTGGGGGACCATCCATACAAGGTATTTCCTCCAGAGGAAAAGAAGGAATTTGCTGGTTCTCCTCTCATTCAACAGTAATAGCCAACCAATATGCCAGGTCCCAGACCCAGTGTGGGAGTGTTCTACATTCTTGCAGTCACAGAGTATCTTTTTTAGGCCCACCATTTCTCAGCAGACATCTGACAATCCACACTCAGAAACATTCTTCATCTCTAGGAAGTTATACGAAATAGGTGAGAGAAAGAAGGTTTGGAAAGGGGGTGTCTGGCATAGGCTGATGATAGATGTTCTGGTCAATACCAGAAATAAAATCCCAAGTGGGTTCTGCTTGCCTGGGAGTTCACTCCCTCAGAGCTAAGTACATTTCACTATTCACCATCTCTGCTTCCAAGGGCACGGCCTCAGAGGACCTGCTCTTTGATCTAGAACTGTACAGGAAGCTCCAAGCTGGTAAACAACTTACAGGGGTACAGAGGTCAGATAGGAGAAGGCCCTTATGACCCTTACTATCTTCAATTGTCTCTAAGCAGCTACATAAAAAATAGCTAACATCCGTCAGTATTGCCTTGCAAATTTCAGAGGTAGATTTTAGCCTCCTAGTATTGTGCTAGAAATGAGGCTAGGCCTGAGAAAAACCTAAAGGTTCCATCATGTTGCAGTAATTGGCCCTAACTGTGGATCTCCAGGGATTTTTCACAAAGATACTGCTTCCCAAGTAAAATGAGGGAAGTGTGAGATGGAAACATCAATTCAGGCTTTCTTCTGACACAAATGGATACCACTTATGTCACAGAAGTTACAGAACTAATTAGTCAACATCTTACTTTTCCCATCTTCACAGTGTCTGCTGTACACTTTCAGGACTGACCTGACAAACATGACAAAGGGATAATTAATAAGGGTTTGGAGCTTTTTTCCACAAAGGAGATGGGAAAGAATGTGAATTGCTTCTTGTAAGAAAAAGAAGAGTGAGTATGAGGGTCTATGCCCCAAGAAATAAATAGTACAGAAGGGAAGAACAGGAGATTCTCTCAGAAGCTCTTATGCTAAAAGGCAGGGAAGAAATTAAGCAGGCATATCCAAATTTAATTTGTATTAAGATCAGGAACAAGTACCACTACTTCAAGATTTTTTTAAATGACTAAGTTGTATGTTTTACAAGATGCAACTTTCTTTGAGCAACAAAGCTAAAAGATCTTCTTACGGGGCTCTATGATTAATGGCTATGTCTTCACTGGTTGGAAAGCATATCTTTCTATAATAATGTCAGCCCACTGTTTCCTCCCAACCCAGTAATTGTGAGGGTTCGTTTTCCCAAACCCCAGTACCCACTGCAGTCATCGTGCTCCATCTGATCTTTTCCCTGGCTAAATGCCTGGCTAAAGGTATTTCCAATTTACTTGTTCAGATGTACTTCTGACAAATCAACAAATGAAAGTACTTCTCCTTTCATGATGGCGGTCAGGGCACCTGGAAGACCCCACTATAATTATAAAAGGGGTATGTCCACCCACAACAATGACAACGACAACTTTCAAGGGCCTGGGAGACTTCACCAAATGTCAGGAAGCCAGAAGGATGTGGGGAGAGCACTGAGCGATGAAACTGAGCAGAGGCAGCTTACAGCCCAGAGAGTTCTGAGCGGGTACTGCAGAGGCAGTGAATAGTTGATTTTATTCAGTTGGACTCCAAAGAGGCTGCAGACTCAGCAAAAGTATGAACTGTATGTGACAGAAGTGGCAAGAAAGGTAGAAAGGAGAAGAAGAATCAAAAAGTCTGGATATCAACAATTATTCCTTTCATGACTACTTCCTGTCTTTAAAAGAAAGAAGAAACCTTACAGCTTCCCCACTCCCGAGTGAAAATAAGAAAAGGGAGATGATTCTCTAAAAAAATTAAACAAATTGTCTAGTGAGGACCAAACAGCTAGTGTGGTGAAGAGAACCCCACAGTCAAGCCCTCCTCATTCTGACGTCTAGCAGTTCTCCAGCAAGAGGGCTCAGGGCGGCTGTGTGCACCCAGGCTGAAGCCTGCTAGAGGCAGGTGCTGTCATGCAGGACTTCTAGGCAGCCATAATGCTACTTCATTTTTAAAAAGAATAGACAATCAAAAATAAATATACATTTTAAAAGTCTGCAACATGAAAGAGAAAAACCAAGATAAACAACAAAAAGACTCTGGAAGAAACAGAATATTAAGAGGAGACTTTTTTTTCTTAAAAAAACTAAAAAAAAAACACCCCAATTTATTAGTATTCCTGGAAATATTTGAGAATAATTACATGCACATAACAAGAACAACTACAACAAAAAAATGAGAAATACAAGAAAAAGCTCTATGAAATTAAAAATGCGAGCCTCAAATAACAATAGGGAACACTATGTGTGCACAGGCTTGAGTACCTTAACCTCACACTTGTATTTCTTTTTTTCTTTCTCTTTTCTTTTTTTTTTTTTTTCCCTAAGATAGAGTCTTGTTCTGTTGCCTAGGCTGGAGTGCAGAAGCGTGATCTCGGCTCACTGCAACCTCCGCCTCCCAGGTTCAAGCAATTTTCCTTTCTCAGTCTCCCGAGTAGCTGGGATTACAGGTGTGCACCACCAAGCGTGGCTAATTTTTGTATTTTTAGGAGGGATAGGTTTTTGCCATGTTGGCCAGGCTGGTCTCAAACTCCTGACCTCAAGTGCTCCACCCACCTCAGACTCCCAAAGTGCTGGGATTACAGACGTGAGCCACCGCACCCAGCTTTTGTATTTCTGATGATTTAATCTACCATATAGACAATACCTTACCTAGAATGTGTTATATCTTCCAGTACTGTCAACAGTTTGTAATGGCATATGTGGATTATGTTCATGACAAAGGGACAGTGCCACCATGTCCACTGTTCAAGAAAACCTGAGTCTGCTTTTAACTCCTCTGCAAGTTTACAGAAGTTTAATTCTCTCAATACCTGCCTGTCTTTTCTATAGAAGGGGAGTAACCAAAGGTCATAGATTTTTTTGTTTTTGTTTTGTTTTTTTGAGACAGAGTCTCACTCTGTCACCCAGGCTGGAGTGCAGCAGTGCGATCTTGGCTCACTGAAACCTCTGTCTCCCGGGTTCAAGCAATTCTCCTGCCTCAGCCTCCCAAGCAGCTGGGATTACAGGGGTGTGCCATCACACCCGGCTAATTTTTGTATTTTTAGTAGAGACAAGGTTTTGCCATGTTGGCCAGGCTGGTCTTGAACTCCTGACTTCAGGTGATCCGCCCACCATGGCCTCCCAAAATGCTGGGATTACAGGCGTAAATCACTGTGCTCAGCCATGTTTTTTGTTTGTTTGTTTGTTTGTTTTGAGACAGAGTCTTGCTCTGTCGCCCAGGCTATATAGTGCGATGGTGCGATCTCAGTTCGCTATAACCTCCGCCTCCTGGGTTCAGGTGATTCTCCTGCCTCAGCCTCCCGAGTAGCTGGGATTATAGGCACCTGCCACCATGCCCAGCTAATTTTTGTATTTTTAGTAGAAATGGGGTTTCACCATGTTGGCCACACTGGTCTCGAACTGCTGACCTCAGTGATCCACCTGCCTTGGCCTCCCAAAGTTCTGGGATTACAGGCATGAGACACTGCACCTGGCCCAGTCATGTTTTTAGAGTGACATATGAAAACTCTTAGAAAATATTAATACAGAAGAACTAGCTTAATATGAAGATTTCAAAATACTAGAACAAATTAATGAGATACATGTGAAATCCTCCCTGGGTAGCTTCATGAAGAAGATAAGCATCCCTCCTATCTGGGTAATTTGCATACCCTCCTTCCTTAAACGTTGAGGCAGGGATTGGTTCGTTGGTTCAAAACCCTACCCATTAGTCTCAAAGCCCTCTTTATATGACAAAAAATTCTGTCATGTCCCATTTAGTACTCTAAAATCAAATTAAATATTAACTACTGTACACGCAGCTTTAAAACATGAATATCCTAAATGTAACATAAAAGATAATCTAAAAAAAGCAATGTATAACAAAAAATACTTAACATTTCATTATATAAATAATTTTCAGGGCAGTTAACTATGTACTCAAATAGATGCTTGTAACTTACTTATAAAGAACAAGTTTGTATTTAAGAGAAGTCAGATTAGCAGCTTTCCATATTAAAAGTGCAGGAAAATGAAAGAAGTAGTATAGATGGACCAGAGAATGACAATGAATCTATTCTGTGTATATTAAAAGTATGCAAAAATTATTTTGCATTTTCATGAAAAAATGGAGTTAAGTCTAGGTTTAGAAAATTATAAAGTGAGCTGTCCCTACATGAATGTCCAACAGGACAGGTGAAAGTCATGTGCACCACAGGGCAATTCTTTATGTCTTTTCTACTGTGGGACATTAAGGACTCTGGCTCTCACTCATGAAATATCCTTCATTAGGGCTGGGCACAGTGGCTCATGCCTGTAATCCCAGCACTTTGGGAGGCTGAGGCCGGTGGATCATCTGAGGTCAGGAGTTTGAGACCAGTCTGGCCAACAGGGGGAAGCCCCATCTCTACCAAAAATACAAAAGTTAGCTGGGCATGGTGGCACGGGCCTGTAATCCCAGTTACTCACGAGGCTGCAGCAGGAGAGTCGCCTGAACTCAGGATGCAGAGGCTACAGTGAGCCGAGATCGCACCACCGCACTCCAGTCTGGGCAACAGAGGGAGACTCCATCTCAAAAAAAAAAAAAAAAAAAAACCCTTCATTGTACCACCAGAACAGCCTCATAAATTTCCACTCTGTCACCTAGGGGGCGGTACTGCTTCTATGAGAACTCCTGACCAGATCATCTATGGGAGTTTCCTTTTAGTCTTCATCGTCCATCGCAGTGAGAATCAAATCCTGATGGACATATCAGCAACATAGCTAGGAGGCATAGTAACTTAATATAAAAAAAGACTATGAAGAAATTAATTTAGTTTAGGCTTATGCCATTAACTGTAGCCATATTCAACATAACTGCCTCTTTTTGAGTTCAGGATGATTGGTTACTCCACGTAGAACATGGAGTGGAAAGCTGTATCTTTGTGGCTTTTATTTAGATAGCACAAAATGAGCCTGATTTTTAAAATGTGAACATTCAAACCTGGCTAACTAATGATAAAAAAGGGAGTTTTTCATAGAACTCTACAACTCTCATTTCCTCAAAACAAGAATTAATGCATTCTTTCACATGCGGTCATTACAGGAAGGGGGGGTAGCCATTTACTGTAAATGCCTTTCTGATGCAATTCTACCACCTCTTTCAAAGACAGAATTCATCCAAGAAGCCTTAGTCACTTCTTCAAGAAAAATGCCACTGCACTGAATGTACACAGACTAAACCACATGCCTAAGGAAAAAAGATGAGCTGATTCCACCATTAGAACGCAGACTAAACCACATGCCTAAGGGAAAAAGATGAGCCGATTCCACCATGAGAACACAGATCGGGAGAAAAGTGGCAGAGAGAGCGAGCTCATAGCTTCTTTGTCAGAGCAGATTAAGTAGGACGTCTGAAAATCCGCCCTTTAATGTAACAATCATTGTTTCTTAAACCAAATGCTAACACAGATCTCCCCTCTACCTAACTTTTAAAGTATACTTCCTAAAAATATAAGACTCCACTTCTAAGCCAGTAGCAATTGTGGTGATTTAAATTTTTAAAGTTTCATGCACAGAAAGAAAAATAGAATCTTTTAAAATTTGAAAATGAAACTATGTTTTGAAGAGGGTAGATTTTACATGAAAAGGGCAAGACAGTGGATAATACGATAAAGCAGCCTGGATGGAAAAACTTCAGACAAATAGTTCTGAGCTCTTCTCAAAAGAGAGGGTCAATTTTTTAAAAATCTCAAAACCACCCAAAGGGAAAAAAAAGGAATAATTTCTCCAGTTTATCCTTACCCGGATGAGCACGAATTCTTCTAACAGCCAGATGCACACACTTGTTTTTATGGAGGAGTTACTGCTGAGCCAAAGCCCAGGAGTCACTCAAGACTGGAGGCTGCGTGCTGCTGGAGCCCGAAATCCCCTTGATGAATGAAACTGCACATCGTAATATACACATTCAGAGCGGGCTATTGGCTAAATGAAGGCAATGCGTGTGGAAGTCTGATTTGCCACCTTCAGGGCAGGCGTCTTATATCCTAATTCAGAAAAATGACAGGCTTTTTTTTTTTTTTTTACTCCCTAGACAGTCAAAACTAGAGAGGGTTCGTTTTTCTGCAGCATTCTCCCCAACCCTACGGAAACCACAGAGAGAACAAACCACAGTGAGATTTGACTCCTTAACTAGGCAATGCCAATGAGAAAAGAATTATGTTGACACTGGCAATTTACAAATAAATCTCATACCACTGCCAAAGTTTGTTCGTGTTACATGACTGTCTGAGAGTCATACATAGGTGTGGGGATGGTGTGGCTCATTTTTTAAGCCAAGAATTCTGAGACATAATTTTGGGGCTCCCTGAGGGTAGCAGACTCTACCAAGGAGTGGTAAAAACTCTTAAAAAATATATTAATCTTTGTGCTATACTAGTGATCAACCAAAACATTAAAAACTAAGAATTACCTAAGTTTGGGCTCAGAATCTCTGGGGAGGAGCCCAGGAGGATGAATTTTAACTGGCATCCTAGGTCATTCTAATGTCCTCTAAAGTTTGAGGGCTACTTTTCCTGTTATTGGAACTGAACAGCTGATTATAGCTGCTTCCATCTTCCTTTGCCATTCAATTATTTTGTCCTTGATTCCTGCTGAAGTCAGGAGCGACAAGAACAGCAAAGCCTCCTCAGGACAACCTGTGGCTTCTAACCCCAGGGAAATAAAAGGAGAGCCAGGCTGGGTTCACTTGGTCTCCCTTCCCCACCCACCTCTGCTTCACTCCACCAAGAGAGAAAAGTTCAAGCTGCAGAAACCTGGAAAATGCCCTACTTGAGGGAGAATATGAAAATTACACTAACAGATGCTACAACTGGAAAACGAAAAATATACTGCCCAAGAGGAAGAAAAAGAGAGAGAAAGAACACTAATGCTCACTGACTCCTTACTATTGTAGAAAAAACTGGGTTCTTGTCACAGGACCAGGAAGAGTTATGCACACAGACCCTTTGAAGGGTGAGGGGTTAAGGAATCTATTGGGCAAAATGGAAAAAGACTCTCAGCAAAGCAAGAAGGGTTTTTCTGAACAGGTCCCCATCTCACAGATTGAATCCCAAGTCACCACCCAGGAACAGGAGAGGCCAGGCTCCCACTGCAAAAGATGAGAACTTCCTGAGGCTCCACCCCCTCCTCCCAGTGCACAGGCTGGTGGGAGGCTCTCCAGGGACCTTCCCCCTTATCTTCCTCCTGCATCAATCATTACTATGTTCCAGACACCACATCAACAACTTTATATGCAGTTTTCTTTGTCAAAGAAGTCTCACCAAAAAAACTTCTTCGAAAGTATCTGAACACGCAAACTCAGGTGTCTACATCTTACAGCAGAGACACACAGTGCATCCTCCACGGACGACGCCGTGCTGGCTAAGTGTGTCCAACTCTACCCCAACTGCCCTATGAACAGAAAGGATTTCTAAAAAAGGAAACAGAGAAATACTGTTGCAAATGTATTTAAAAGAAATCATCTGTGTTTTTTGTTGTTGTTGCTGTTGTTGTTGTTTTGAGAGAGAGTCTCACTCTGTTGCCTAGGCTGGAGGGCAGTGGCACGATCACGGCTCACTGCAACTTCCACCTCCCGGGTTCAAGCAATTCTCCTGCCTCAGCCTCCCAAATAGCTGGGATTACAGGCGCCCGTCACCATACCTGGCTAATTTTGTATTTTTAGTAGAGATGAGGTTTCACCATGTTGGCTGGACTGGTCTTGAACTCCTGACTTCAGGTGTTCCACCCGCCTCGACCTCTCAAAGTGTTTGGATTACAGGCGTGAGCCACCACACTCGGCCCCGTATTTCCTATTCTTATTCCTTCTTTATTCAGCCTAAGATTGTATGGCCTTTCAGAAATTTCAGAGAAGTCTCCTGTCATCTGTTCTCCATTCTAACCTGTTTATTTCAATCCAAAGTACTGAGGGAAACCCCATCATTATAATATGACTTGAAAATATTATTTGGACAACACCAACAACTATTAACATTGTTTTTTGCTTTAATAAAAGGGGTTTTATCTTTGTCTCTAATATGCATAAAGTTCCTAAGGAAACTTTCTAGAGAAGGGGAGCTCAACTTAGAAGACAGCTTATTTAGGAACAAGTTTTCCAAATCCTCCCCTGCACCTTTGTTTCAGGATGATTATGCATGGTAGCATCCTAACACAAAGGGGAAGGAAGCTGACCTCTGACTTACTACTATGAGCGGATCTGGTACGTTTGGTATTCCAAGTGTTTTGACTAATAGGTAAATGCAGATCTGTTGGGGCAGTGTTTCTCAAGTTGTGTTAGCACTAAAGTCCCTTCTGTTCCCCTAAATGAAATCTTGGGTGAAGACCAAATATCCTCACATGCTCGCTGCTGTGGTGGGTGGGCTGCAGGGCCCACAGGCCTTCCTTATTTGGGCCCACTTTCTCAACTCATCCCCAGGGTGGCTACAGCGGCGACACTGCCAAACCCCAAAGCCTCTGTTTTCTATTTTCTCAGACGTTGATGATTTTTTAAATTAATACTTTATCATTTTATTTTACGTATGCCTTTGTGTCTCAAAGTGGGGCATACATTGAAACATTGTGAAAGTCATGTCAAGTCATATTTGAAATGCTACTTGCAACACTGAGCTTAGGAATTCTGGGACGTATTTGGCCAGTGTGGACCCTGACATGAAGATTATAATTTCCATCTGTATCCCTTTGAAAACAATACCCTTAATATATTTGCAAGATCAAGGTCATTTTAGAAACACAAAACTTTGTGGAGATGTACAGTTTAAATGAATGAGAATATCTTGATTAAGATCCCTTGCCAAATTTCACTTCCACTAGTGACCATTAGTTTGCTACATAGGGGACAGTAAGTTTCAGACTATATACTAACACTCAAGCAAATATATATATATACACACACACACACATATATACACACACATATACACATATATATACACACACATATATACACACACACATATATATGTACACTGTGTGTGTACGTGTATGTATACCTGAACTCTAAAATGGGAAATGAATTTAAAGTGCTGCTAGATAATCATTATCAAGAAAATTATATTAATAATATCAGGTCAGCACAGAAAACAAAGACTGAAATTCCTTCATGAAGAGGCAATATGTACTTCTAAACTTCTGCTAACAAAAGTTGAATAATCTTTTCTTTTTCTGAGTGTTATTTCTCAGTTGGTTTTGTTTGTTTGTTTGTTTGTTTGTTTGAGACAGTCTTGCTCTGTTGCTCAGGCTGGAGTGCTGTAGCACAATCTCAACTCACTGCAACCTCTGCCTCCCGGGTTCAAGCAATTCTCCTTCCTAGCCTCCCGAGTAGCTGGTATTACAGGCGCCCATCACCACGCCCAGTTAATTTTTGGATTTTGAGTAGAGAAGGGGTTTCCCCATATTGGCCAGGCTGGTCTCGGACTCCTGACCTCAGGTGATCCGCCCACCTCAACCTCTCAAAATGCTCTGAGATTACAGGCGTGAGCCACCGTGTCGAGCTATTTCTCAGTTTTAAAAAAGATAATGTGTCTCATTTGGCAAAGCCGTCACATTTCATATGTATGTAACAGAAAACGTCCAGAGTGAAGCAGCTATCCTGGGTCACCTGGGACCACTAACCTGAATCAGGGAAGGTCCCACTGTTCTGTAATCAATTGTCCCATAGAATAAACAGTGTTTAAAAGAAGGGAACTTTATATCCAAGCAAGTGTCAGAAGTATGTACATAGAAGGAATACAAGTGAACTGTCTTTTCAAAATCCATGTTTAACCATATCCTTCCTTTCAGAATACTCTCAATTTCCTATGATTTCTATTTTAATTTATTATTGACAATAAAATAATTATGGAAGCACTGTAGTAGGACTTACAGTATCTTAAAATAGTCAACCTCTTTCCAAGAACATCCTAGCACTTTGGGAGGCTGAGGCGGGCAGATCACCTGAGGTCGGGAGTTCAAGACCAGTCTGGCCAACATGGTGAAACCTCGTCTCTACTAAAAATACAAAAATTAGCTGGACGTGGTGGTGGGTGCCTGTAATCCCAGCCACTTGGGAGGTTAAGCCAGGAGAATTGCTTGAACCCAGAAGCCAGACGTTGCAGTGAGTGGAGATCACACCACTGTACTAAAGCCTGGGCAACAGAATGAGACTCCGTCTCAAAAAAAAAAAAAAAAAAAGAGAGAGAGAGAGAGAGAGAGAGAGAAATAATGACATTAAAGTAGTTCTCAAATGCTTGCTTATGTTCCCAAAATGTATCTATATATTTGTGGTTTAGGACTGAGGCTAATTTTCCCTTAGGAATATTGCTGCTAATGATAGTACCCAGGTCATTTCACAAAACTTATTTCATATCTTGTATCCTATATGTAATATTATATATCCCAATGAAATATATATTTTAATTGTGTTGCAATACTAATAATTATATAAAGTATAAAATAATAACTAAGAATGATTTTATCTGTATGCAAATATAAGAAGGTTTAGTCAGGAGAAAGCCAACTGAGACTCAAGAGCTTTGGAAGTTGATGACACTGGTTATTATGCCTTACTTTACCTCCAAAAACATATCATGTGCTTTTCCCTTGATATGATTATATCACTATTCTCTCTCTTTTTTTTTTTAAAGAGATGGGGTCGCCAGGCGCGGTGGCTTACACCTGTAATCCCAGCACTTTGGGAGGCCGAGGAGGGAGGACCACCTGAGGTCAGGAGTTCGAGAGCAACCTGACCAACAAGAAGAAACCCCATCTCTACTAAAAATACAAAATTAGCTGGGCATGGTGGTGCATGCCTGTAATCCCAGCTACTCGGGAGGCTGAGGCAGGATAATCGCTTGAACCTGGGAGGCGGAGGTTGCAGTGAGCCAAGATTGAGCCATTGCACTCCAGGCTGGGCAACAAGAGTCAAACGCCATCTAAAAAATAAAAAGAGATGGGGTCTTGCTATGTTGCCTAGGCTGGACTTGAACTCTTGGGCTCCCAAGTAGCTGCGTCTACAGGCATGTACTACAGCACCAGGCTATATCACTACTCTTAAGCTCATCCGCTATGACTAATACCACTGGGGGCTCTCCAAAATTACTAATACACTGGGGGCTCTCAAAGTGGGAAGAACGAAAAAAAGCTTAGAAACAGAAACAGATTTACTTGAAATATGAAAGAAATGTGATAAAAAGTATGTATGGAATTAACAAGACGATGACCTCAAAAAAAGGCAGGAAAAGAACATAATATTCAAAGTTTTCCCAACTTAGATGGAAAAGGTGCTGGATTGGTCATATGACCTGAACCAGGACAGCCTGACTGCTGTGTGGAGCAGAGGACAAGAGACTGACCAAAGGCAGGCGATGTGTGTGACCAGCCATGTGCATGCCTGGGACATGTGCAAAGCCAGTGTGTATGAACTGGGAAGGCCTTGTGTGGCAAACTTGGTAAGAATTTAGTGGTCAGTCTTTCAAAGGGATAGTTATTTGGTCTGGCTGGTGACTCAACTGATGAGAGCCCAAAGTCAAGAGTTCAGTGGTGGTGTCTGTTCGGCTTCATGGTCACAGAGCATGAGCAGGAATTAGCCCCCAAACATGGTGCTGGCCAAGAAGGACCAAGCCAGAGCCCATGGACAGCTCAGTATAAAGCAACAAGGCCTCTAGGGCTCTGTTCTTACAATAAAATCATTTTCCTGCATGACACTCTTAATTTCTTACTTAACTGTGGAGAAGAAGAGGGGAGTAGATGTTAAGATATCAGAATCTGAAAAATCCTTTACTATTAACATAGCTAACTTAAAACTGTTTACTGAAAATGATCATTGGACCCTATCTTATAGTAATGAGTTTTATGCATTTAATATTATGAATATGGTCTTTTAAATGACAACACAAACTATGACCTTACTAAATAGGCTGGTGACATGTTAAAGTGTGAGTGTGAGACAGAGAGAGAGAGTTTGTGTGAGTATGTGTGTGTGTGTGTGTGTGTAAGCCTGGTGAATTCCAGTTCCTGTAGCAGGGGAAGTTAGGGAAGGGAAATGATCAGGAAGGGATTTTTGGTTATAATCAAGGGTACCTTTTTTTGGTTCTTGACAACAGTCAAACTGGTCTAACCCAATGTTTTTCAAACTGTAGGGTAATCCATTAGTGGGTTGTAAAATAAATCCAGTGCACTGAAAGCAGCATTTTTATGAAGATGAAACAGACTAGAATAAAATAGAAAATAAGAGTTCACACTTAGTAGGGCAACTATTTTTTCATAAAATAGTCTCATGTATGTGTATGTGTTGCATGTACTTTTCCATGATATAAAACACAATCCTTTCTGTGAGTTCCAGAAACAACGGTCTATTAGAAAAGAAGATTAAAATTAAACTCACACAAGATCCACTCACCTAATTTCAAACATGATTTTTAATCAGTGCTATGCTTCTATGTCCTTAACTTGGAAACCAACCCACAAATCAAGATGCATTTACATTAATAATAAACAATTCTAAAGATATCATGCAAGTCATTATTCACTCATTCACCCAGTGTGGTGTCTACTCTCCCCACATGAGGGGTTATGTGGAGAGGATAAAATCTGAGAAAAAAAAAAAATCCATGAAATAGGGTCATATACTAATGGCTAACATATATTGAGTGTTTATTATGTGCTGGTAGTATTTTATACATCATTAACTCATTTTATCCCCTTAATAGTCCCATGGAAGTAGATACTAATATTATCCCTGTTTTCCAGATAAAGAATCTAAGAAACGGCCGGGCACGGTGGCTCACGCCTGTAATCCCAGCACTTTGGGAGACCGAGGTGGGTGGATCACAAGGTCAGGAGATCGAGACCATCCCGGCTAACATGGTGAAACCCTGTCTCTACTAAAAATACAAAAAATTAGCCGGGCGTGGTGGCGGGCGCCTGTAGTCCCAGCGGCTCGGGAGGCAGAGGCAGGAGAATGGCATGAACCCAGGAGGTGGAGCTTGCAGTGAGCCGAGATCGTGCCACTGGACTCCAGCCTGGGCTATGAGCGAGACTCAGTCTCAGAAAAAGGGGAAAAAAAAAAGAGTCTAAAAAATTAAGTCAGTTGCATAAGAGGCAGAGCCAGTATCTGAACCCAGGAAGTCTGGGTCCAGAATCCTGATCCCAACCGTACCGTATCCTTAACAGTTAATACCGCAGTCATCCATAATGGAGAGTAAGACTCATACTGGAGAGAAAAGGAGGGGAAAAAACACGTAAAGGAAACACTACTGTCTGTGCTTTGCTGTCTGTCCTCATTCCTCCTGCTGCTCTAGTCCATAGTCTATGCTACAGACAGCCTCTTTTCCACCTTGATACCCTAATGCATCCTGAACACAATTCTTAGCAAAGCTCATTCAAACTCCATCTCTTTCTTCCTTCTCTAGAAAACATGTAAGAATGCAATTGAGTGTGTTCGTATTTTTCTGTACTGAATCTAACTCTTATTTATTTCAGAGTTAAAAGGAATTCATTCTCAGGTGTTGGTTCTTAAAACTTTTGTATAAGCCAATCATCTCTAACACATCTTCCAGGTCTTACCTCTCCAAACCAGTGAATCCTGTCACAGGGGCGATTGCTGCTAGTCTGGCTAGACAGAGCTCCTAGGGGTGCCTCTTTCTTTCACCCACTTGTGCTACTGTCCTCATTGGTTTTGAATAGAACCCAAAGAAATTTCAGGTATAATGTACACTGTGACAAGTGTACCAATGTGTTTCAGAAGACATATGAAAAGATATGTGCCAAAAGATGTCTTATTCCTCTAATCTATCCACCCTTGTCTTCAGGTTATATAGTAAGTCCTATAGAGAGGGCCTAGACAGATAGTAAAGTCAGTAAAAATCAACACTGTTTTTGGTAGCATGGTTACCTTTCCTAGGAATTGTGTCCACGAGTAAGAACCCTACTTTTTAAATGCTGTTTAAGTGCTGGGTAAACACAATAAGTACTGTGTCTCTCATATGTGAGTTAAAATGGCCAGTGCAAATAAATCCTGCAACTGAAGGACAAACAATATTTAGGTCTTCATCTGCCAACATATCTTAGCCACATAATTTGATATTTTGCTATTGAAAATGCCTTTTGGCCAAACAAACATAGCATCTTTGAAACATTTTTTTAAAATCTTTTAAAATTAATGTATCATGATGGACAGCACATTGTGATATTGATAATTAAATTATTAGAATAATTTGGTATTATTTAAAAATACAATGAAATATGCAGATAATCAGGACAAAATCTGGTCAGGTGCAGTGGCTCACGCCTGTAATCCCAGCACTTTGGGAGGCTGAGGTGGATGGCTCATGTGAGATTAGGAGTTCGAGACCAGCCTGGTCACAAGATAAAACCACGTCTCTACTAGGCGTGGTGGTACCTGTAATCCCAGCTACTTGGGAGGCTGAGGCAGGAGAATCGCTCAAACTCAGGAGGCAGAGGGTGTAGTGAGTCGAGATCGTGCCACTGCACTCCAGCCTGGGTGACAGCAAGACTCCATGTCAAAAAAAAAAAAAAAAGACAAAATCTTTTTAGTTGTAAGTAGACTGTGACAAGGCTTTACCATAATTTGCTTGTATATACGTTCTCCAAATAACTTACTAAAATGAAGACAATGAAAGTTTAATATTCCTTTGGAAAATACAGTTAAAGTAGAGTGCTGTGAAAATAAAATTTTTCATCGAATAATACTGTTGACATGCCAGTATCAATGTCATTCAAGAAGCAGGAAATACAATTTTACTATTCATCACTGTAAAATTGTAAGTTATTTTTAGGTACATTTAGGTAATTTCTTTCAATAAACAGATTAAACCATTTATTTCTACCAAGTATTCTTGGTGTTTAAAACCAATACTTTTGGCATGGGCTGGGACAGATTCTCTGTAGTTTAAAAAAAAAAAAAAAAAAGGATGATTCAAGTATGTACCAAACTAGTCTACCAGCTTCTAAGAAATATACAGCTTTTAGATAAAAGAGTAGTAATGTCTGCACTTAATTAATATGACACATTTTGCAAGCGGTATTAACATGCTGGGACTTTTTTGGGTGATGATGTTCATTTTCCCTGCCCCATTTACCTTGTTTCATTAGCTGCACCTGGGACCAAGAGGATTCATTTTTAAGATCAGAAGAGAGTAGTGTCTGGTTGTGGGAATGAGAATTTTTTTTTTTTTTTTTTTTTTTGAGACGATGTCTCGCTCTGTCACCCAGGCTGGAGTGCAGTGGCACGATCTCCACTCACTGCAAGCTCCGCCTCCCGGGTTCACGCCATTCTTCTGCCTCAGCCTCCCGTGTAGCTGAGACTACAGGCACCCGCCACCTCGCTCGGCTAATTTTTAGTAGAGACGGGGTTTCACCGTGTTAGCCAGGGTGGTCTCGATCTCCTGACCTCGTGATCCGCCTGCCTCGGCCTCCCAAAGTGCTGGGATTACAGGCATGAGCCACCACGCCCGGCTGAGAATTTTTTTTTTTTTAATTGGGAAGCTGAATGGCTTATGGGGCAGGGGATGGGAATCAAGGGTAGGAATGCAGCCTGAGCTAGTGTCATGCACTAATGTCATATGCTCATGGTTAATATGAAAACTGTATCGACCCAGGAAAAAATAATGTGAACAGCCTTCTAAACAGTAGCATTTTGTTTGTTGAAGCAATCTGGCAGAGGCCTCTCTAGAATATAGGAATTAGGGGAGTTGTTCTCCGAGTTGAATAAAGGTACACGCAGCTTAGAAGGACAGGGAACTCTCTCAGGGAGCAAGTACTGTTAGAAAAGGAAGTAGTTGTAGTTTTAAAAATTATCCCATAAAACCTTCATTGTCATTGAGGCAAAGAGTGGGCCTCTCTCTTCCTTTCCTATCTGTACACATGGCAGGCTGCCCTCAATCTAGCAGAGTGGAAAAATAGTGTGAACTGGGTATGAGTAGGTTTTGCTTTCCACTACATTTTGCTAAGACAAATACTTTCCAAGCTGGGTATTTAAAAACAAAAAAGATTGAGGTTTAACATTCATTTTTCAAAATTATGAAACATCTGTTGAATAAGTATTACTTATTTGTCAGTAAAAGGTTTGTTCTTTAATAGCTCTGTGGCCTTGTGCAATTCTCATCAGTTTGGAGACTCAGCTGCCTCGTCTGTAAATTGAAAATCTTGAGGTAGATGTCCTCTAATCTTCCTCCCTTCTCCAAATTTAAATGGTTAATTATTTTGTGACTTTATTTTCTCCTCCAAATATCCTTGATCTAAGTCTTCCACAAATTTCACTTTAAAAGGAGGGTGAAGGGTGTGCGCTGGCTCACACCTGTAAGCCCAGCAGTTAGACAGGCCAAGGCAGGCGGATGGTTTGAGTCCAGGAGTTTGAGACCAGCCCGCACAACATGGCAAAACCCTGTCTCTACAAAAAATACAAAGAAATTAGTCGGGCATGGTGATGCATATCTGTAACCACAGCTACTTTGGAGGCTGAGCTGGGAGGATCACCTGAGCCTGGGTGGTTGAGGCTGCAGTGAGCTGAGTTGTGATGGTGCCACTGCCCTCCAGCCTGGGTGACAGAGTGAGACTCTGTCTCAAAAAAAAAAAAAAAAAAAAACGTGGAGGGGGCAGGGGCTGGAAATAGTGAAGGAGGGAAGACAGGAGAACTTGCCAAGACCGATTCAAGTGTTAACTGCTTGCTCTGTCCTGGAGTATACAGTTTTAAGAATAGGCTTATGAATTTCAATTTACAATGGAAATAAAATTAACTATGTAGTAATTTTAATTTGGGGGCAGTATTTGGAACATATCTTAAATTATAAGGAGATTTCTCTTTTTCACAAATGCATACTAAGCTATTCCAGATCCAATGCCAGCAGCTATTCACTCTCAAAGACAAAGAATCTAAAACAAAAAACCTAAACAAGAAAATAACTTACAGTGAAAAGAAAGCTTTTGATTACCCATGCTAATGTTCCCATTCATTAAGGTAGTAAACTGAAAATTGATTACAGGTATGTATTTATTTGCTCCCTCCACCAGAGATGCTGGATTTATTTTTTCCAATTATTACTATTTTTACAGAACATTTTATTTTATTGTGGTAAGAACACTTAATTTGAGATCTACCCTCTCAACAAAATTTTAAGTGCACAATATGGTATTGTTAACTACAGGCCCAGTGCTGTATAGTGAACTTCTAGAACTTATTCATCTTGTATAACTGAACATGTACACTCATTGAACAGCAACTCCTCATTTCCCTCTCTTCCAAGCCCCTGGCAACCATCATTCTATTCTGTTTCTATGAGTTTGATTATTTTTGATGCCTCACAGAAGTGGAATCATGCAGTATTTGTCCTTCTGAGACTGGTTTATTTCACTTAGTAGAAAGCCTCCAGGCTCATTCATGTTGTCGCATGTGGCAGATGTCCTTTTTTTAATGCTGGATAGTATTCCATTGTATGTATATACCACATTTTCTTTATCCATTCATCCATCAATGAATGTTTAAGTTGTTTCCATATCTTGGTTATTGTGAATAATGCTCAATGAATGGGAGAATGTTAATATCTCTTCAAGATCCTGATTTCAGTTATTTTGGATATATACTCGAAAGTGAGATTGCTGGGTCCCATATGCAATAGTATCAAAAAGAATAAAATGCTTAGGAATAAACTTAACCAAAGAGATAAAATATCTCTACATTGAGAACTATAGAAAATTAATAAAAGAAACTGAAGAAAACACAAATAAAGGGGAAGAAAGCCCATGTTCATGGACTGAAAGAGCTACCACTGGTAAAATATCCATATTATCCAAAGCAATCTGCAGACAATGCAATCCCTACTAAAATCCTAATGGTATTTTCCACAAAAATTTTTAAAAATCCTAAAATTCATATGGAACAACAAAGGACTCCAAATAGTCAAAAACAAACTTGAGAAAGAAGAACAAATTTGGAGGCATCATACTTCCTGATTTCTAAAAGTATTACAAATTTACAGTAATTTTAACAGTACAGAAATGGCATTAAAACAGATTTATAGACCAATGGAACAGAATATAGAGCCCAGAAATAAACCCATACACATACACAGTCAACTGATCTTTGGCAAGGGTACCAAGAATACACATCAGGGAAGGATAATATCTTCCACAAATGGTGCTCAGAAAACTGAATATCCACATGCAACATAATCAAATTGGTTCTTGTTATGGTTTGGATCTGTATCCCCACCCAAATCTCATGTCGAACTGTAATCCTAAATGTTAGAGGTGGGGCCTGGTAGGAGGCAGGGGGCAGATTTCCCTCTTGGTGCTGTTCTCATGATAGTGAGAGAGTGAGTTCTGGTGAGATCTGCTTATTTAAAAGTGTGTGGCACCTCCCTCCCCAACTCTCGCTCTGTATCTTGGCCATGTGAGATGTACCTGTTTTCATTCTGACTTCTGCCATGATGGTAAGTTTCCTAAGGCCTTCCCAGAAGCAGAAGCTGCTATGCTTCCTGTACAGCCTGCAGAACTGTGAGCCAATTAAACCTCCTTTCTTTATAAATTTCCCAGTCTCAGGTATTTCTTTATAGCAGTTCAAGAATGAACTAATACAGAAAATTAGTACCAAGAAAAGGGACATTGCTATAATGATACCTGAAAATGTGGAAGCAGCTTTGAAACTGAGTAACAGGCAGAGGTTGGAACAGTTTGGAGGGCTCAGAAGAAAACAGGAAGATGAGGGAAAAGTTTGGAACTTCCTAGAGACTTGTTGAATTGTTGTGACCAAAATGCTGATAGTGATATGGACAATGAAGTCCAGGCTGAAGACGTCTCAGGTGAAAATGGGAAACTTACTGAGAACTGGAGTAAAACTATGCTTTAGCAAACAGCCTGGCTGCAATGTGCCCTTTTGTTCTATGGATCTGAGGAACTTTGAACTTGAAAGTGATGATTTAGGGTATCTGATGGAAGAAATTTCTGAAAAGCAAAGTATTCAAGACATGGCCTGGCTGCTCACATGTTAAGCAAAGAAATGACCTGTAATTTGAACTTTTTTATAAAAGAAAAGCAGAGTTTCCAAAGTTTGGAAAATTTGCATCCTGGCCATGTGGCAGAAAAGAAAAGCCCATTGTCAGGAGAGCAATTCAAGCTAAAAGAAAGACAAGTGCTGATAGCCAAGACAATGGGGAAAAGGCCTCGACAGTATTTCAGAGAACTTCATGGCAGCCCCTCTCATCACAGGCCCAGAGGCCTAGGAAGACCGAAAGGTTTTGTGGGTCAGGCCCAGGGCCCGGCTGCCCTGCACAGCCATGAGAACTGCGCCCTGCATCCCAGCAGCTCCAGGTCCACCCATGGCTCAAAGGGGTCCAGGTACAGCTCAGGCCACTGCTCCAGAGGATGTAAGCCACAAGCCTTGCAGCTTCCGTGTGGTGTTAAGCCTGTGGGTGCACAGAGTGCAAGAGTGAATGAGGCTCAGGAGCCTCTGCCTAGATTACAGAGGATATATAGAAAAGCCTGGATGTCCAGGCAGAAGTCTGCTGCAGGGATACAGCCCTTATAGAGAGCCTCCATTAGGGCAGTGTGGAGGGGAAATGTAAGACTGGAGCCCCTACACAGTGTCCCCACTGGGGTACTGCCTAGTGGAGCTGTGAGAAGAGGGCCACTGTCCTCCAGACCCCAGAATGGTAGATCCACTGGCAGCTTGCACCCCGCACCTGGAAAAGCCATATACATTCAACACCAGCCCTTGAGAGCAGCCACTGGGGCTGAATCCTGCAAAGCCACAGGGGCAGAGCTGCCCAAGGCCTTGTGAGCCCACCCCTTGCATCACTGTGTCCTGAATGTGGGACTTAGAGTCAAAGGAGATTATTCTGGAGCTTTAAGATTTAATGACTGCCCTGCTGGGTTTCAGACTTGCATGGGGCCTGTAGCCCCTTTCTTTGGGCCAATTTCTCCCTTTTGGAATGGAAGTATTTACTCAATGCCTGTATCTCCATTGTATCTTGAAAATAACTTGTTTTTTTGTTTTCCAGGCTCATGATCAGAAGAGACTTGGCTTGTCTCAGATGAGACTTTGGATTTTTGAGGTCATGCTGGAAAAAAGTCAAGACTTTGAGGAACTGTTGGGAAAGCATGATTGGGTTTTGCAAAGTGAGAAGGACATGAGATTTGGGAGGGGTCAGGGATGGAATCATATGGTTTGGATCTGTGTCCCCACCCCAAAACTCATGTTGAAATATAATCCACAGTGTTGGAGGTAGGATCTGGTGGGAGGCGACTGGATCCTGGGGGTGGATTTCCCCCTTGGTGCTGTTCTCATAATAGTAACTGAGTTCTCGTGAGGTCTGGTCATTTAACGGCCTGTGGCACTCCTCTGTCACCACTGCTCTTTCTTCTGCTCCAACCGTGTAAGACATGCCTGCTTTCCCTTTGACTTCTGCCACAATTGTAAGTTTCCTGAGGCCTCCCCAGAAGCAGAAGCCACCGTGTTTCCTGTACAGCCTCCAGAACCGTGAGCCACAACTACATTAGATGAGGTCTGTATTAGTCTGTTCTCGCACTGCTGTAAAGAAATACCTGAGATGGGGTAATTTATAATAAGCTTCTTATTTATAAATTACCCCATCTCAGGTATTTCTTTAAAGCTGTACAAGAACAGACAAATACAGACCTTATCTTACACCATACAGAAAACCAACTCAAAATGGATTAATGATTTTTTTTTTTTGAGACATAGTCTCACTGTCACCCAGTCTAGAGCACAGTGGCGTGATCTTGGCTCACTGCAACCTCCATCTCCTGGGTTCAAGCAATTCTCATGCCTCAGCCACCTGAGTAGCTAGGATCACAGGCAGCCACCACTGTGTCTGGCTAATTTTTTATTTTTTTAATTTTTTTTTTTGTATTTTTAGTAGAGACAGGGTTTCACCATATTGGCCAGGCTGGTCTCAAACTCCTAAACTCAAGTGATCCACCCACCTTGGCCTGCCAAAGTGCTGGGATTACAGGCGTGAGCCACCGCACCTGGCTGGTTTAATGATTTAAATATAAGACCTGAATCTATAAAACTCCTAAGAGAAAACACAGGGGAAAGCTTCATGACACTGGTCTAGGCAATGATTTCATGAATATGACACCGAAGCACAGGCAATGAAAGCAAAAATACACAAAAATACACAGGTGGGATGACATCAAGCTGAAAAGCTCTGTACAGCAAAGGAAAAAAAATCAACCAAGTGAAAGGGAACCTATGGAATGGGAGAAAATATTAGCAAACCACATATCTGGTAAAGAGTTAATATCTAAAGTATATAATGAACTCCTACAACTCAACAGCAAACAAGCCAAACAACAACAGCAAAATAACTTGATTTAAAAATGGGCAAAGACATTTTAAAATGAACAGACTTTTTTTTTGTCTTTTTTTTTTTTTTTTTTTTTTTTTTGAGACAAGGTCTCACTCCACCACCCAGGCTGGAGTGTAGTGGTACAATCTCGGCTCACTGCAACCTCCGCCTCCCAGGTTCAAGCAATTCTCATGCCTCAGCCTCCCGAGTAGCTGGGATTACAGGCGTGCGCCTCCACGCCCAGCTAATTTTTGTATTTTTAGTAGAGATGGGGTTTTGGTATGTTGCCCAGGCTGGTCTCGAACTCCTGGCCTCAAGTGATATACCCACCTCGGCCTCCCAAAGTGTTGGGATTACAGGCATGAGCCACCGCACCCGGCCTTGAATAGACTTTTGTTGTTGTTGTTGTTGTTTTTGAGACGAAGTTTCATTCTTGTCACCCAGGCGGGAGTACAATGGTGTGACCTCTGCTCACTGCAGCCCCCGCTTCCCAGGTTCAAGTGATTCTCCTGCCTCAGTCTCCCAAGTAGCTGGGATTACAAGCGTGACCCACCACACCTGGCTAATTTTTGTATTTTTAGCAGAGACCTTGTTTCACCACGTTGGCCAGGCTGGTCTTGAATTCCTGACCTCAAGTGATCCACCCGCGTTGGCCTCCCAAAGTGCTGGAATTACAGGCGTGAGCCACTGCGCCCAGCAGAATAGACATTTTTTAAAAAGCATACAAATGGCCTTCGGGTATATGAAAAGGTACTCAACATCACTAATCTTAAAAGAAATGCAAATCAAAATCTTAACATATCACCTCACACCTTTTAGGATGCCTATTAGAAAAACAAAAACAAAAGATAAATAGTGGTGGGATATGGAGAAACTGGAACCCTTTTACATTATTGGTGAGAATGTAAAATGCAGCTGTTACGGAAAACAGCATGGAGGTTCTTCCAGAAATAAAAAATTGCTACCATATGATCCAGCAATTCCATTTCTGTATATATTTTTTCCCAATCATTGGTGTAGGAATAACTGAAATACTAATGTGGGTGCATAATGTTGATTATACATATTTCAAGTGGAAATGCTATATTTTATTTTATTTTATTATTTTATGTTTTGAGACACTCTGCCACCCCAGCTGGAATGTAGTGGCGCGGTCTCAGCTCACCGCAACCTCTGCCTCCCAGGTTCATGCAATTCTCCTGCCTCAGCCTCCTAAGCTGGGATTACAGGCACGGGCCATTATGCCTGGCTAATTTTTGTATTTTTAGTAGAGACAGGGTTTCACCATGTTGGCCAGACTGGTCTTGAACTCCTGACCTCAGGTGATCCACTTGCCTCAGCCTCCCAAAGTGGTGGGATTACAGGTTTGAGCCACCACACCTGGCTCTACTTTGATTTTTTTTTAATTACACTATTCTGTCTCTGAGGACTAAACAATACACTGTAAATTGCAAGTGTTTTCTTAAAAACTTTTAACATCAAAAATATTGTTTCAAACTTAGAAAAACTTGAGTTATTTTTAATACTATTATAACCTAGTTGTATTTTCCTTGTAATGCCATCACTGCTAATCAACCACGTAAAACCAAAAGCTTTTTAAAGCTGTAAATATTGCTGACATATTATTTTCAGCCAATTAGCACAATATTCTAATGAGATTATCATCATTGATTCCCAACAGGGGTAGGTAATGGTGTTCATTCATACACTAATCTAACTTTGTCTTTCTTATAGCATGCACATCCTATAAAACTGGAATGATAGTACCTGTAGTATTTACCCTTATGTTTTTCAGTCAGTGCTTGGCATATGGGAAATACTCGCAAAATGTTACTAACATGATTGTTTTCTTTGCTGTGTAAGTTACACCAGAAAAACATAAAATAGATCAACATTCCTTAATTATAAGAAACACAACTAAAAGAATTTACTGAGTATGCTGTCTTTTCTTTGCATGTGGCAACAATAGTAGCTACTCTGTATGTATTGGTACATTATTTCATAGCAACACAAGAACACTTTGACTTTGGCATTGTTAAGCACTGAAGTTCAAAACTAGCAACCCATAACACACTCACTGTTCAATATCTTGTGTTTTTTCCTTTATTCACACATTTAAAAGAAGTGCTTAGCTACCTCTGAGCACTTAGAGGTAAGATGGTGACCTCTTACACTTTTCATGATCAACCTGGGTGTCTTGAAAAAAGAAATAATAGTTTCTATTTTCACTTCCCAAAAAAATGGGAAAAATATAAAACATTTTTTAAAATACATGTTTTTCTTCTTGTTTGGGATTACTAAACTCAAAAACAGTATTTTATGTCCCCAAATACTGCTTAAATTTCTATCACAATTTATCCCCGTGGATCATCAATAGTCTTTTTCTCAAGCCTACCATTCTCTGAAGCCACTACAATCTTGTCCTATGACACTTAGCTTTAGCTTTTGAAATGGAGTAGAGAAGAGACAAAAGCTTATGAATGGAAGCCACAGCAGGGGCAAGAATTTAGCCTCCTTTTCTGTACATTCTCAAAGTGATTGGCTACAGGGACTAAAATACACATTCTGGGGCTTTTCTACTGGATTCCAGTCGTGTACCATGTACTAGGAGTAAATAAGGAAAACAGTAATCAGGAAACAGGCTGGAATTCACTCTTAGAATTTCTTCCAAATGACAACCACCAAAATCTAGTTACAGACTCGTTTTATGATGTCTTTGTTTAAATTGGGGATTCCAATGAAGTGGTTTTGAAGTATTTAATTGAAATCTCTTTAATACCACTTCCCAAGCACCTGACTCTGCCTCTGCTGAGATAATACTTAGAGCTCATCAACCAAGAATGCAATGGGGGAAAAAAATACCCATTGCTAACCCAAGTTTTAGTGTAGCTTATAAAATTACGTGGAAGAAATAATCAGAGAGGCATGAGAACAAGTAGTAGGGTGTTTCAAAAGGCAAAAGGAAAGAGAATGAAAAGAATTCAGTTCAAACGCAAATGCGAGATCAACGTTGGAGCAGTTTCAGGACACTGGTGACGTCGGGCTATAGCACGTTGCTACCTTGGGAAATGCAGAAAGAGTATGTCTTTGTGGCCCTTATACAGGAGCTGCTTATTTAGTTTTTCCAAGACAGGATTTTTCATTAGCTCTCTATGATTATTCTCTTTTTTGTTTTTCCTCAATTTACAGAGGGCTCTAGATGACCTACTAGTCTAACCCCTCAGGCATTTTCCTAGGATTGGCTTTCAGCTGCTTCTAAATGATGTGACTGCCAGGAAAGTGCTACTGCATCACCTCAGGCCTTTCTAGACCCTTTTCTAGGAAGAGATGATGCACCAATTGTTTCCTAACCCAAATGCTATAAATGCACAAGACTGTAGAATACTGGACTGGTTGGCCAGGTGCGGTGGCTCACGCCTGTAATCCCAGCACTTTGGAAGCTGAGGTGGGCGGATCATGAGGTCAGGAGTTCGAGACCAGCCTGGCCAAGATGGTGAAACCCTGTCTCTACTAAAAATACAAAAAATTAGCCAGGCGTGGTGGCGGGCACCTGTAATGCCAGCTACTTGGGAGGCTGAGGCAGGAGAATTGCTTGAACCCGGAAAGTGAAGGTTGCAGTGAGCCAAGATTGCACCATTGCACTCCAGCCCAGGCGACAATACGAGACTCCATCTCAAAAAAAAAAAAAAAAAAAGAATACTGGACTGGTTTAATTATTCTTCAAGGTAAATGATAAGTCAAAGAAGAATGAACGTATTTGAGGAACAGATGTCCAAAGCAGGATTCGTGTCCTCTAATGTAAGGCTAAGAATAAAACAGAAAATTTTTATTATTGTGTGGGTTCTATTTAATGAAAAAAACACATTATGAATCATTAAAAATAATCTTAGAAAATTAAAAAAAAAATCAAAATGAAATCCTAGAGAGTGACTTTTTCAAATAATTCTGACAGATCCACTGCGGCATCCACCAGCCTTCAAAGTCTGCTTTATTATCTTCTCACAATCCTTTCAAACTCTAGATACCACAAAACAAAGTAATCCAAATTGTGCTATGTGCTTTACAAATAATTGTAAACGGCTCATGCCTGTAATCCCAGCACTTTGGGAGGCTGAGGCGGGTGGATCACAAGGTCAGGAGATCGAGACCATCCTGGCTAACACGGTGAAACCCCATCTGTATCAAAAATACAAAAAAATTAGCCGGGCGAGGTGGCGGGCGCCTGTAGTCCCAGCTACTCGCGAGGCTGAGGCAGGAGAATGGCATGAACCTAGGAGGCGGAGCTTGCAGTGAGCCGAGATCACACCACTGCACTCCAGCCTGGGTGACAGAGCGAGACTCCATCTCAAAAAAAATAAAAAATAAAATAAAATAAAATTGTAAATAATTAAAAATAATTGTAAAATAAAGGAATATGTTAATCTATAATACTAATATTCGGCTAAATTTTTGGTGACTCTGCTATTTTCAAGGATATAGAAAGGCTTCATTAATCATAACTGAAATCAGGACATAGTCAAAGAATCAAACGAGCAGCTTCAGCTTGGCTTCAATAACAAAACATTTAGAAACGTCTACAACTACCAACTACTCCAGTGAGATCTTTTCAAAGCAGGAAACTGGGATACAGTATCTTGTGTACTGCATATTAGCTTTAGAAATAGCCCTCAAAGATAGGTGCATATTGGTTCAGTTTTGTTTAAAAGAACATTTTTGCACATTATAATCTGTAAAATGTGTCATATTTATGGAGAAATCTTAGGTGTATGTACATAATTGCAATTCCTTTATAAACTTGCATCTGAAATCAGTGAGAAGTTTGCTAAGACAAGGATAGTACAGAATCACTGTGATAATCTAACTAGAGTTTCAAGGTAAAGAAGCAATAGATTTTAAATTTTGTATTTTTCCAGCACTAGCTTTATAGCTAGCACCAATCATACCTCTCATAGAAGAAACTAAGCTGCAAACCTATAGCAGTTAAAAATTAAGTTATTCTACCATTTGATACAGCCATCCCACTACTGGGTATACACCACCCCAAAATTAAATCATTATATAAAAAGATACCTGTGGTCATATGTTTATCACAGCACTATTCACTATAGCAAAGTTATGGAACCAATGTAAGTGTCCATCAACTGATGACTAAATGAAAAAAATGTGGTCATATATATAATGGAATACTACCCAGCCATAAAAAATGAAATAATGTCTTCTACAGCAACATGGATGGAACTAGAGGTCATTATTTTAAGCCAAAAAAAAAATTCAGAAGTAAGAAGTCAAATACTACATGTTCTCAATGATAAGTGGAGCTAAATATGTGTGCACGTGGACATAGAGTGTGGAATAACAGTCACTGGAGACTTGGAAGGGTGGGAGAGTGGGAGGGGGTTGGCATGAGAAATTACTTAATGGGTACAATGTACACTATTCAGGTGATGGTTACATTAAAAGCTCAGACTTCACTACTACACAGTATATCCATGTAGCAAAACTGCACTTGTACCTTTTAAATTTATACAAATAAAAAAAGTAGGTTCTCATTTATCTTGGAAGAGTGAATTATTTCCAAAAGTTTTAAATGGATCCAAACCTCTACTTAACTGTCATTTTGCAGTCTCATTAGAAAATACATGAAGGTGAGGACTCAGGTTTTACCATGAAATCCTTTTCTCCTACTAGATTGCAGCTCCTTAAACTGGGTTATAATGTGTGACTACATTTCAGTTAATTAGATGTTGAGCTAATTGCTAAAAATGTTTGAAGAGATTAGGTAGATGACTTCGACACATTCCAGTACACAAGCTCACCTGCACTGCACTGTGTACACTGCACTGTGTACTGCAACTCTAAAAGTTTAAGGTACTAAAAAATGACAGGGTGATGAACTTCAGCATAGAAAAACAATGCAATACTACACTTAGGCCAGCAGATGTCTCTCTACAACCCATAGCACCAACCGAGAGATAACCAGGTCTCTAACAGCACAGAAGGACTGATCTTATTCAAAATGGTAAACAAAAGGATTCTTAGGTTTTGATCAGGAGAAGAATGTTCAAGTTCAGACAGAAAGTTGAGGGAACAGTAGGTGAGAAAATAGAAACAGAAGCTTATTACAAAAGGAAGGAGAGAGCTTGAAACATAAAGAATAAAGTTAAAGCAGGTTCGAGGCATTTTCAGGGGTAAAAAAAAAAAGCTGGACAAGTTAGAGAAGAGTATCGGGAGAAGAGCAAGAAACCATGCATCCCTACCATAGTGCGGAAATACTGCAAGTTTGTCAAAGGACAACCGACTAGCAGGTTAAGAAATCCACTTTGCTGATTATGATGAACATTTAAAAGAGAGAAAAAGGAAAAAGAAAAGTGATAGAATATAAAAAATTCTATCCCAGCTTGCACATAGTAAAGGTCTTACTTCAGGAAACCACATACCCACATGTACAAATATGTGTGCTGGGCCCTAAGGTAACAGGTATTCCCTCCTGGGGGTTCAATTAAAAAGGTCTGAAAGCCATAGAGATGTTCAGTGCACCCCCAGTGCCCCACCTCTCCCTCATGCTAATAATGCCAGCTGCAAGACCTCCAAAACAGAAACATAACTGTCAAAGGTAATATCCCAAAATCCCCGAAGGGAGACATGGTAAAACATACATCATATTTAAAATTAATTATGTAAATTATGAAGCAGAAGTCAGGGCTGAGGAAGATGCAACATGAATGCCATGAGAGAAAAATCTAACTACCAGATGCGACTCTCAGCCCCATCTGTGGCATCTTTTCCCACCCTGAATAAAGGTATGACACCCTGGATAAAGGGGCTGAAGGGGAGCTGGCAGGAGAGACAGCAAGGCTGGGGACGAGGCAGATGGCAGGACCTACAGCATCTATCTGGGCAGGAACTGGTGAAGATCCAGAGAGATGGGAGTGGAGTGAGCAGAAAGATAATCCATTGAACGTCAAATCCCATCACCAAGTAGAGGACTGGACACGTAATATGCCCCTTATTTACGTTTGCTGAAGGTGTCAGTAGGTCTCAGCAATGCCAACAGTTTGATTACAATTACAGGAAGTTAGTGCCTAAGCAGGCATGATAGTTTAGAGCTTCTTATTCCAAGGATATCACCTGCCATCATCAGAAAATGGGAGTGCTGCTGCTTTTAACTCCATCCTCACCATCTTTAGTAACTGTCAGCCATTTCAGTAGCCACCTGGAAGCTACGCTATGCTCCCCAGGAACTACGTCTTCAAGAATTTTAAAGAAGTTTGTTCGGTTTCAAACTGGAAACCAATCTGACACTTGGAAGGTCAAAGACAAAAATGAATGGGTGCTCAAGGACACAGGGTGCTCAAAGATGAAGACGTTTCAAAGAGGTTGGTTTTAAGGTACGTTTCTCAGAGCCACGACAACAGGCTTTACAGAGGCCATGTCAGAACTTACCAATGATGTTCACACCTACTTTAGGAGGAGAGTTTGCTTTTGTTGGGTATTTTTGGTTTGTATAACTGGTTTATTTGGGGCTTACGTACATTTAAAAGAACTTAGTAACAGCAAACACCTACGTACTGTTTACTATGTGCCATGTACTATTCTAGGCATTTCCAAATATTAACTTATTTAATAAATGTATATACAACTACTCATCTCAGTTACCTGTTCAGTGGTTTATTCTGTTTCACTAAAAGTATCACTGCTTCTTCCATTTTCCTCCTGCAAAATAGGAGGAAAATATCGTTAGAGAATAGGTACAAATGCACACAAAATGTTTTACATTATTATTTGCTATTTTCCAGACTCAGAGTGCCAAAAAGTCTTCATTGAACTTTAGCCAATTATTTCAGCTGCCTAATTTTACTGAGTTCCTAAATAGAATCTTAAGAAAACATAATTACTACATACACAGATAATAAGAGATTTGAAAAACAACTTGTGGCTTCAAAAGAAATTAAGGTGACACAATAAAAAGATGCACAGGGAAACAACTTAGAATAAGACGCTCCTGGACTCTGAATCCTTCTACATTTGATGCGCCTTTTCAAACCACACTCCTTCAAGTTCTTTTTCAGGTGGTCACTACGTTTCCTCACTACGTGAAATAATTGCTGTTCTAAAGATAGAAACAACTGGTGGATTTGGTTTTAAAGATTTACTTAAAATTTTAAAAAAATAATGGAAAGCATTTGTCAAAAAAAGAGGTTATTCCCCAGAAAAGGTCATTGTTCATAATCTCTGGCAGGTGACATTTACCTTTGGGAACTCATGAGTGTCTAGGTTCTGTCCCTGAAATCTCCGGCTCCAAACGTCTCTCTCTCTAAGGTACCAGAGATGATCACATTGATCAATACCGATTCATGCTAACAAAGCTCTTAAGAGACTGATAAAGCCCAAATGGTGAAGTATTCACTTATAATGAAAAATGCAATTGTCAGATATCCTGGACACTTGCTCCATCCAGTTTGGAAGCCAGTAAATCCTAGGCATAGGCACCTCACAGGCAGGCAAAGATTAGGGCAAATTAACGGCAGATTGCTCAGTGAGCATATCGGAGCAGTCACCACCTAGATGCCAATGGCCTCCAAAACAATCTCTAGCCAAGCATTATCCTACCTTCTCCACCACCACCATCCTAGTCCAGGCTGCCATTGTTCTTTGTCCTGGACAAACACAAAACACTTCTTGCTGTTTTCCCAGCTTCCACACTTCCTCCCTTCCAATTCATTATGCACGTGTCCAGAGTAAACCCTTTGTTTGTTTTGGAGACAGGGTCTCACTGTCAGTCAGGCTGCAGTACAGTACTACAATCATAGCTCACTGTAGCCTCAAACTCGAGGGCTCAAGCGATCCTCCCACCTCAGCCTCCCAAGTTGCTGAGATAAGGTACAAGTGTGTACTACGATGCCCACTCATTTTTTATTTTTTGTAGGTCTTGCTATGTTGCCCAGGCTAGCCTGGAACTCCCGGCCTCAAGTGATCCTCCTGCCTCAGCTTCCCGAGATGCTGGGCTATAGGTATGAGCCACCATGCCTGGCACAAAAGAAACCTTTTAAAATAGAAAACAGATCGTGGCTGAGCCCTGCCTAAACCCCCACTTTAGTGCTCTGCATTGGTCTATGATAAACATAGGGGATGACTCTTGGCCCTGCTGCGGCCCTGCCCGCTCCATGCACCACTCTCCCTTGTCATCCTCTCACTTCAGCCACGCTGGTCTCCTTTCACTCCTATGAATAAACGAGATCCCTCAACACCTCAGAGATTTTGCACACCTTATTTTCTCTCCTTGAAAATTAATGCACACATTCTGCCCTCCCTCCCCCGACATACATGCCTACCCAGGAACCTGTGCGTTCTCACTCCAGTTACATGATCCCACGACTAGGACAAATTCCCCTATGCTAAGCTCCCAGGACACCTTGACCTTCTCCACCAGAGCACTTGAACAGTTTGTAACTACACGTAACTACGCATTACGCATTTATTTAATTTAGATCCCTCTCTCTCACTAGACTATAAGAAGCTCCATGAGGGTGGACACTGAGCTCATTTTATTAGTATGTTCTCTGGCAGTGACTACTCAACAGATATGTTCTTGAATGAATAGTGGCTTCAGGCTTTCAGAATCTATTGCCAAATTGATTCCAAAAACAGGGACACGGGGCTCTGCTGAAGGGGCTCCATCCCCCACATTGTGCGCCCCCACCACTGGGTCACCAGTAATTAGTTGGGCATTGTCTACATTCACTTCTGTAAATTTTTGTGTCCTACACTTCCATGGCCAAAATAAATCTTCAGATCTTAAAAAAGAAATAGCACAAAGTTCAAGACACATTTGGGTAGCAACCCAGCAGAGAGGACTCACAGCAGTGGGTTACTAAGAAACACTATAAACAAAAAGGAAAACAAATTTCAGCCAAAGGAAGTCCTTGGTGAAACAACCCTGGCGAGTGGATACACATACACACACAGACCAAAGCAGTGGCTCTCAGAGGAGGGTGCGTGAGATCCTGGGTTTGCTGCGGGATGCCACCACAACCAGGGGGCAACAGCAAGGCAATGTGAGATCCTAGGAGGAGGCCCCACTCCCTGCCCCTCCCATCGCCAGGGCCTGCCCCGCATGCTTGGCACACAGGAGACCCAGCGTGCACTGAGTGTGGTGCTCTCCCATTTGCCTAACAAACCAACAATTAATGGGCATTTCCTAACTCACTGCATAGAGTGTTTTAAGTGGCTCACAGTTGTGGTTAATTTTTATACAATGTTCTAACATTTCAATCTTCTTATGTGATAGAACAAAATCGGTGGGAAGAAACCTCATAATACATTTGGCTCTAAATTCATATCTAGTTATGGGGTTAAAGAGGGTCAATTTCATTCATCTTTTCAAAATAGTGTGCACTGCAAATAGTGTGCACCTCATTCCAGGTGGTGTGGATAGGCACTGAACAAAACAAAAGGCCTTTTCAAGAAGTTAACATTCTGGAAGGAGATTGACAATAAATACTAAAGTAAAAGATAAAACCCATCAGATGACAATACGTGGTATGAAGAAAAGCAAAGCAAGAGAGGGTGACAGAGACTGTGTGTGTGTTAGGGGTAGGGGGTGGGAGTCAACATTTAAATAGGGTGTTCAAGGAAAGTCTCCCTGAGAAACTGCCGTATGAGCAAAGATCTGAAGACTGTGGAGAAGAGAACCATGCAGACATCTTGGGAAGGGCAGTTCCAGACAGAGGGACCAGCAAGTGCAAAGGGCCTGAGGCTGAAGCACGGCCTGTCTTGGGGCATATGAGGGAACAGTAATAGGAGGTGAGATCATAGATGTGAGCAAGGGGTTTCATAGTCCAGCACTAAAGACTGTTGGCTTTGATTCTGAGAGCCACGGAATTCAACTGAGGTGATGCATGCAGCACCCTGCCCCATGGAATGCTGGAGAGGGGCAGCGACATGATCTGGCTGTGTTGAGAATAAACTGAAAAGAAGGCAAGGAGGCAGCTAGGCCAGTGACCAGGCTACTGGGACAATGCAGCTAGGAGAGGACAAGGGCTTGGACTAGGTGCACCAGCACAGGTGCTGAAACAGAGTTGTTGGGGTCTTCGCAGAGCTTGAAGCAAAGGCCCTGGAGCTAACTCTCACTTCCCTAAGGGCTGATCTTAGCGATCTTAATGCTCTTCTCACTAACCATGCTTTTTGTTTTAATTAGTACTTTTAGAAAAGAAAATTTAGTGGGTTTTAATCTGCTACAGAAGTAATAGATGATCAGGCTGGGCATGTTGACTCATGCCTGTAATCCCAGGACTTTGGGAGGCTGAGGCAGGTGGATCACCTGAGGTCAGGAACTCAAGACCAGCCTGGCCAACATGCTGAAACTCTGTTTCTACTAAAAATGCAAAAATTAGCCAGACGTGGTGGTGTACCCTTGTAATCCCAGCTGCTCAGGAGGCTGAGGTGGGAGAATTGCTTGAACCCAGGAGGCAGAGGCTGCAACAAGCTGAGATTGCGCCACTGCACTCCAGCATGGGCAACAGAGCGAGACCCTGTCTCAAAAAAAAAAAACAAAAAAAAAGTAATAGATGATCTTTATAGAGAGTGCAAAAGGTCAAGCAAATCAAACTTTTGCATCACATGATGAAAGAACTTAACATACAAGTGCTTCTTATACTGGTCACCACCATATATTAGCATTTTAAATCTACTGTGAAAAGAAGAGACTTCTCCCCTAGGTGAGGAGAAAGATCATTCCATACACATGACCATGGTAGTTAACGACTCTATGTAACAAAAGGTTTTCCACTTGAAGATCTATTGATATACAGCAGGACAAACACCAAAGAGAAGTACTGTATTCTTAAAACCAAGCTTAGGTCAGTATGGGCTAACCCTGAAATCTTTCAGCTGCGCCAGTTTGAGACCAATGAAGGAATGTTTGGCCCATCACTCACAAAACCACACTTTGCTGCACAAAGACTTTCTCTCAGAGACACATATGATGATAATATAATGTAAAGTAAAATTTAGATATGGTGAAATTCTTTAAAAATGAAATAAAGTACCCTTTTTAGTCTCTGCATTGTTGATTAACACGGGACTTAAAAAAAGGGGGGGGGGGAAGCTCAGTGTGCAGAACTGTCGTCATGGAAACCATCCTACTCCAGGGCAGGGGAGCAGCTCTCCATGCTGTCATCAAGCCACCAAGACTCTCATCTGTTTGGGAGACAAAGCCACGTCCTCCCCTAATCAGAACATTGCTGTTTAGTCAAACATGATGACTTGGCCTGGTGTGTAGCTGCAAACAAAATTAAACTGTGATTCTCAACATTTGACTCTTATGGCTGATATGCCATATTTGTTTAGCTTCTCTTGAACAGAGCTACCAACAGATCAGTCACTCATGGTGACTCAGGGAATATCAATTGTCCACTAGAGCAGAGCTTTTCAAACTCCCAGGTGCACAGGAGCTGCCTGCAAGTCCTGTTAAAAAGCAGATTCTTATATAGATAACTCTTATGACAATATTGCCTGTGCTATAACATACGTCTCTCAACTCTTCTGAGCTATTTTAGTTCATCCTAATTCATTTTTATTAACATTTTTCAGACACATATTTCTTTCTTAGTTTGCTTCTGAAGTACAAAAGATAACAGTGGTGAGGTTTTAAAAAAAAAAAAACTGCTTCTCTATGACAAGATACCCAGCAAAGGATCACCTGAGCCTGGGAGATGGAGGCTGCAGTGAGTCCTGATTGTGCCACTGCACTCCAGCCTGGGCAACAAAGTGAGACTCTGTCTCAAAAACAAAACAAAACAAAAGGATCCCCAGCATATTTGTGAGCATGACCTACTTTTTGTTTCTCTGAAATCCTAAGATGACCAAAGGAAGAAGTGTAGTGAAAAAAGGCTGAATATAAGTCAGTAAGCAAAGGAGAGTCTGGTCTAACACCCATGATTGTTCTTATCCCTTGGGAATCCTGTAACACCACAGAGGGAGGGACCTGGCAGAAAGGAAGCCAACAGACAAGAGGCTACAGTGGCAACAACTGCTTTGGAGATCTATAAGATAAATCAGGGAGATCACAATCAATTGTTTATAGACTCTGAAAGGACCAACGAGAATTACCGTTGAGTTACATAAAGAAAAAAACTACTAGCCAACATCTATTAAGGAGGATAAACAAAGGTATACACAGCTTGGGGCAAGATTTGAAGAAGCACAACCCCACCTACATACAAAGGCACGTGGCAGAGAGCAGGCCGACTCATTCTGTGTGGCTCCTGTGGCTTGAACCCAAAGGTAAAACAGAAAAGGAGAGGCTGGGCACAGTGGCTGACCACCTGTAATTCCAGCACTTTGGGAAGCAGAGGTGGGCAGATGACCTGAGGTCAGGAGTTTGAGACCAGCCTGGCCAACACAGCGAAACCCCGTCTCAATTAAAAATACAAAAATTAGCTGGGTGTGGTGGTACGCACCTGTAGTCCCAGCTACTCAGGAGGCTGAGGCAGGAGAATCACTTGAACTTGGGAGGCAGAGGCTGCAGTGAGCCGAGATCGCGCCACCGCACTCCAGCCTGGGTGACAGGGTGAGACTCCATCTCAAGAAGAATAATTATAAAAGGAAATGGAGATGGACTTGGGCACAATATAGGAAAATACCTTCCTTTGTTGTTGTTGTTGTTTTTCTTTTCGAGATGGAGTCTTGTCCTGTCGCCCAGGTTGGAGTGCAGTGTCGAGATCTCAGCTCACTGCAACCTCCACCTCCTGGGTTCAAGTGATTTTTCTGCCTCAGCCTCCCAAGTAGCTGGCATTACAGTGGCATGCCATCAAGCCTGGCTAATTTTTGTATTTTTAGTGGAGACGGGTTTCACCACATTGACCAGGGTGGTTTCGAACTCCTGACCTGAGGTGATCCGCCCGCCTCAGCCTCCCCAAGTGCTGGGATTACAGGCGTGAGCCACTGTGCCCCGCCTCATCTGACAGGTTTTAAAGTGGCAGTAAGAAGTGGTCTGTGATACAGACATACTTTCTAACAAAATACACTTCTCGGACATAGAACTTCTCTTTTTGCGAAGTAAGGAGCTCCCATAGTTCCTGAGATAGTCTCCACCTGCCACCCTGTTCCTCTCCAGTACCATACACTGCAAACATGCCAAGCCGGATGCCACTCCCCAGAGAGCTTCACGACTGCAAATATCACATGGGCTGTGCCTACAACGCTTTTCATTTCTGGGCCATCCCTGCAAACTTGAAAACCCAACCTCCTCTGTGAATCTTGTGCTCTCTCTCCTCCAAGCAGAGTGGCTAGCCTGCTTCTCACCCGCTCAGCATACTTCTCCCCTGCACCATCTCCCTCTGCTGTCAATATCTAGACTGTCGGGTCTCTGAGGGCAGGATCACGTGCTATTTCCCTGTGTATCCTCAGTGCTGACCATAGTGACCTGGACACAGCACACACTGGATGATGGGAGGAAGGAAGAAGAGGGGAGGTAGGTAAAGAAAGAGATGACGATGCCTAAATTATCATCTGCTATGCATACGGTAGAAGGAACTCTGATACTGACAGGAATGTTGATTTGAATGAACTTACTCTACACAGAAAGACATGAATTACTGTGGCCTTCATTAAGGTTATTTTATGTATGTTTACAATCCATTTATTGTTATTTAGCTGTTTAGAAATAGTCCCAATATTTTGCTTTTACTCATATATATGTCATAGTTTTTAGCAGTGTAAATAAAGTCTCAAAAAACCATCTTTCAGAGTTACTGAGATGCCTGCAGAAAATGGGTCCACAGCATTTCACTGCAGTTTGGAATAACTCTGTATCATTAAAACAAGCACAGGGGCCTCTACTGGCAATACTACCTAGCAACACTTTGTAAGCCTTTATGTTAGAACACTGAATACCAGAAAGTGAAGTGAGTCTTCAAACTTTCCCTAATTCAGGCAAGCCTTAGGGAAGATTGATTGATTGATTGATTGATTGATTGATTTTAGACAGAGTTTCGCTCTTGTTGCCCAGACTGGAGTGCAGTGGCGCAATCTTGGCTCACTGCAACCTCCGTCTCCTGGGTTCAAGCGATTCTCCACCATGGCCGGTTAATTTTATGTAGGGACGGGGTTTCTCCATGTTGGTCAGGCTGGTCTCGAACTCCCAACCTCAGGTGATCCACCCACCTTGGGTTCCCAAAGTGCTGGGTACAGGCGTGAGCCACCGTGCCTGGTTGGGAAGTTTTATTTTACCATTTGTTCATTTTCTTACACTCTAACACCCAAGGCAACAACCTACTTCAAGACATGACATGTTTGGGCTCTGTGGTCACTTCCATCAAGGGCCATTTGACTGGGGCTTCTCAGGGGCGTGGCATGTAGGTGAATACATCTGAGAACTACAGAGCCATTGCTAACAACGCTCATTACTATTCGAAATGATCGGCATCAGGCACATCGGCACCTTTCCCTCCATCACGAGAACCAACACCCGAGCCACAGAGCTGGGTTCTGCTGCTGCATAGGGCACCGAGTCAGCACCGGCACCTCCCGGCTGTCCTTGCTGTCTCCCCATTCTTCCCCAACGTGGGGCCTATCAGCACATTCCGAAACTCACCTTCCCAGCAGCCTGGTTCCTTCAGTCCCACTTTCTATCCTGGACTACTGCCCTGAGGGACAACAGAATGGTTTCTGGACTCTTTGGACACCAAGGCCAACCTGGGCTGCTGTAGGGACGAGGCCTAAAGAAGGAGGCTGCAGCCTCCACACCCTGGGTGTCAGAGTCATGTGCGTGTGAACTGCCAGCTCCATTTCGTCGTGTTACTACAGAGAGAAACACGGTGGACCTTCTCTATTATGAGAACACCACAGTCTAGGAGGAGTGAATGAAGGTCTTTATTTCATGAGACTTAAAAAAAAAATAGCTTCAAGATGCAGTTTTAGAAACATTAGCAGACATCTTGTGGTCTAACATCAATTCATAAATCAGATCTTAAAACTGATTTTAGCAGATCTTTTCAATAAAATGCTGTATTTATAAAATGGAAAAAAGGCAGGATGGTGCAGCAAATCAGCCAACCGCAGACTGTATCATATTGACTTCATCTGACACTTTTTTTTTTTTTTTGAGATGTAGTCTCACTCCATCGGCCAGGCTGGAGTGGCAGTGGCGCGATCTCACCTCACTGTAACCTCTGCCTCCCAGGTTCAAACGATTCTCCTGCCTCAGCCTCCCAAGTAGCTAGGACTACAGGCACACGCCACCATGCTCAGCTAATTTTCTTTTTTTCTTTTGTATTTTTAGCAGAGAAAAGGTTTCACCATGTTGGCCAGGCTGGTCTCAAACTCCTGGGCTCAGGCAATCCTCCTGCCTTGGCCACCCAAAGTGCTGGGATTACAGGCATGAGCCACCATGTGTGGCCCTAGCCCATTTTCTTTTCTTTTTTCTTGAGGCGGAATCTCGTTCTGTTGCTCAGGCTGGAGTGCCAGGGTGCAATCTCGGCTCACTGCAACCTCTGCCTCCCGGGTTCAAGCAATTCTCCCACCTCCGTCTCCCGAGTAGCTGGGATTACAGGTGTGCGCCACCATGCTCTGCTAATTTTTTGTGCATGTGTATTTTTAGGAGAGGCAGGGTTTCGCCATATTGGCCAGGCTGGTCTCGAACTCCTGACCTCAAGTGATCTACCCACTGCAGCCTCCCAAAGTGCTGGGATTACAGGCATGAGCCACCACACCCAGCCTCATCTGACAGGTTTTAAAGTGGCAGTACAAAGTGGTCTGTGTTCCATGTCACAGAATATGAATCTACTTCCAAATGAAAAATATTCATGTATCACCCAACCAGGATGGCTGCAGCAAGAACAAAAGCAAACATGCTGAGAAATAAGATGTCTGGTGGTTACTCTTGATTTGAGGCTGTTTGCACATAGGGTCTAATTTTCAAAACAAAATCTTTGCTTGTTTTGCCAGTTCTTTCTTATATTTGAGCAAATTAGAGGGGAAATAAAATGGCAAAATTCAAACTACATTCTTGCTGCCTCCAAGATTCCTCAGCCATGAGGGAGAAGGATGCTGTCTGTTAGGAAGATTCATCCAGATTCTGACTATAGGGCAAAGACCGCCAAATCCTAGTTCCTCATTTTGAAGTCTGGTTAACTTATTAGAAAGAATTCACACCTGTAATCCCAGCACTTTGGGAGGCCAAGGCAGGAGGATCATTTGAGCCTAGAAGTTTCAGACCAGCCTACAACATAGCAAGACCCCTGCCTCTACAAAAAATAAAAAATTAGCCAGGTGTGGTGACACATGCCTTTAGTCCTAACTACCTGGGAGGGTGAGGGAGGAGGATGGCTTGAGCCCAGGAGGTGAAAGCTGCAGTGAGCCAAGATCGTACCCCTGTACTCCAGCCTGGGTGACAGAGTGAGACTTTGTCTCAAAAAAAGAAAAAAAAAAAAAAAAAAAGAGAAAGAAAGATTTATCCAACACCCACTATCCCTACAATAAACCTGGAGTTCACAACCTGGGAAGAAGATAGAGGAAAAAGAGCAACTCTTGAGAGCTCGCTCAGTGCCCGCAGTTTCATGGTCACCTTTAGAGTGGCCTCTGAGGAAACAGTAACTGATGGTAATGAGTCAGGGCTCAGAGTGCCTAAGTTAAACTTTGTAAGCTCAGCTCTGCCCAGGGGAGCTTTCCAACCTGCAGAGCCTTCTTGCCACCCTATCCCACACCACCTACCACAGGAGAGGCCCCACACTCACCTGTTCTACAGAGAAAAGAAACGCACATCTGCCCCAAGGAGAGGACTTAACTAGGACAACGGGATTCAGTGTTTACCGGGCTAACAAGAAAAATGCTAAACAAGCCAGGAACCCATAACTAAGTGTCAAACAGACCTGCAAGGCCCAATGTGGCCTGCTTCACAAGAAGAGGAACACAGGCACCTCTCTGAAGCCCTGGGTTGAAACACTCCCACAAATCCCCCCAGGATGCAGACGGGAGATGCCCTGCAGCCACTCCTGGCCTCCAGAACTGGGAGGGGCTCAAGCTCTGGCCCAGTGGAAGGCAAGAGGCCTCTATTCCTGGCTACAGGAATCAATAGAAACTCATGGACTTCCAGAGAGTCTTACCACAGACCTCGAAACTCAGGAACCACGTAGGGAGCCCTACTGTTCAACACTGTACGTTGTATGTTGCCCTCTGGGCTTGCAGATATTTATGTACGTGCAATACCAAGGGGCAAATAAAGAGCCAAACTGTGGAAAACAAACAGGGGAGCAGTGGCAGTTCTTGGAGTCGGGGAAAAAAGAGAAAACGTGTTTTTTAAAAGGAAAATATTTTTCTAGAATTGAGAATGCAAAGAAATGCCCAGAAAGCACCGGCGAGTTGCAGGAGAAGGGTGACAACACAGTCTGCAGCGAGAACAGAGAGTTCGCATAGCCTGGGCGTGTGCCTGCTTCCATTCCCGCCCACCCACAGTTTCTGGGGCAAACAAATTCTTGGCTGAGCAGGTATGTGTGGGAGGCCTGATTTATTTTCCAACCATTAGAGCTTTGCCCAGAACTACTTAATCAGGATTTTTCAAGGTCGTACATTCAAATATGATGTTATAGCCTTATGAAACAAATAACTCTGGGGTCTATGGGGCAGGCGGGTAGGGAGTGACAAGAAGAGGAAGAAAAACATTAACCACTCTCATTTGATCTAGCTTCCCAAACCATTCTTACCTTGTATCCACTATATAGTCTCAGAAAATTGACACACTGGACAAATGCATAGCTAAAAGAAATAATAGCTAATTAGGCCGGGCGCGGTGGCTCAAGCCTGTAATCCCAGCACTTTGGGAGGCTGAGGCGGGCGGATCACGAGGTCAGGAGATCAAGACCATCCTGGCTAACACGGTGAAACCCCGTCTCTACTAAAAAATACAAAAAACTAGCCGGGCGAGGTGGCGGGCGCCTGTAGTCCCAGCTACTCGGGAGGCTGAGGCAGGAGAATGGCGTGAACCCGGGAGGCGGAGCTTGCAGTGAGCTGAGATCCGGCCACTGCACTCCAGCCTGGGCAACAGAGCGACACTCCGTCTCAAAAAAAAAAAAAAAAAAAAAAATAATAGCTAATTATAATGCTTACTTTAAAGCAGGCACCATGCTAAATGCTCTGTTTATATGGACTTATTTGACTCTCGCAACAATCCTTTGAGGCGGATACTAATATTATTGTCCTAATATTATTTTACAGATGCACGAAGAGGTTAAGTGACTCACCCAAGGACCAAGGGCCGGGTGGTGCACCCAGGTAGTTTGTGCATTCCCACTCTGCTATACTCCCCCTCTCTGTGCTCTGCCATCCTGTCCCTCAAAAGAGCTTATTTCAGTCATGGTATATCTAATTAATTTTCCCAGTGCGGTACAGTTTTATTTAAGCTACTTTCTTGAAAGGAATACTATCAGAGCCAGTCTCAACCTCAAAGTACAGATGAGACACTACCAACCCTGCTGCTTAAAAAGCCATATAATTTTAGGAGGGCTGGAAAAGTCCCAAGGCTCAAACCACAATTCACTCTCACACAGAGCCTGATTAGAAGCAGTTCTAGGCAAAGCTTTGATCCTGTTAAAATGTACAAGCTTCTGGGAGGCGTTCACTTTATGCTGTTATCGCTTTGTAGGAAAAGTTGCATTGTTATCTTTTTCAGTACAGTTTAATGATAAGAACTTCAGGTGGTTTCCAGGCATCTGATTCACCTGTCCAGTTCTGACTTGTTCCCTGCTGGGTACCTGGAACTCTCCAGGACCTGGCACATAAATAAGTGCTCAATATTGCCAGCGTGGGCGAACGAATGAATCAATGAATGGCTGTCACTCCTGCAGATGCTAGGTTTAGGGTATGACGCATGTAGGTATCAAAGGGGCAGCCAAGTTAGGCAAAATTATCGCATTAAAAGTCTAAATGTGAACAAGTAAATCTCTGCCAGAGAGTAACAACTGAAAGAGACCTCTGGCATGCTTAAGTTGCACATATAGAGAATGGTCTTTTTGAAGATTATATTTCAAAATGCATATGCAGTAGAGCTAATATACCTGATGAAGAAGGTAATAAATGGTTTAAGAAGTAAGTGATGTCTATGTAATTTCCCCCTAAAATTATACTCTCCCAATAGGTAACATGCCCTAGGGCATCACCTTTTCTCCCAACAGTCTCCTATCCAAGTCCTCTGCATACTCAAAGTCCTCCCCAAATGCCTTCTTTTCCAGGAAATATTCCCTGCTTTCTGGCCAGAAGAGGTCACTCCCCAGTTTGTACTCAAAGGTACTTTGTTCTTTCTTCTTGTACACAAATTCATTTTCTGAATTGTAGTTATTTTTCTCATCTGCACTACCAACTTGTCCCTAACTTCTTCCCTGTATTCCACAGGGAACCACACATTCTTCCTAACGTAAACCAAGCATCTAGTAAAAATCAGGCTGTTTTTTAAAAGACTCCTATGGAAGTGCTCCAAGGATACCACAAACATCTGTTTCTGATGTTCAAATACATTTTGGATATTTTTTAAGCTTTAATTTAAGAAAACAACCTGAAATGGTTTATATGCAAACTTTTCACGCACTGCAGATCTCTGCCCATGAATGTGGTGTGTGCCAATAAACCCGGCCAGGCCGGGCAACCTTGCAGCCCTCACAGGAGGCTGCTCTGCCTGCTCTGTGCTCACTCACATGTGAACTTCTCCTAAGTGTGACATTGGTGAGGGAAGCTGTAGGCCCAACTCGGCCCTGTGAGAAGTACCTGCCTGCACAGTCTCCTCTCCTAAAGTTGTTCAAGCAAGCACATGAATACAAAACCACACCCTAGCGTGGGCTTCGATGAAATGCCAGGCAAGGCTCAGGGCCATCTGTACGGCCTTGCTTTCATGGCACCGTAAAGCCCTTTGTGATAATATCCCACTTGAGAGAGAGTAAATATTTATTCTAAGAATTAGATGTTTCCTGTATGACTAGATTTATGATAAGGAATGTGAGCAACTGTTTCCTAAGTTCAGTTACAGGGTTTCTTAGAGCTTTGAAACAAATACTCCCTATCTTCCATGGGCTGAACTAAAATGTATCCTGGAATCCCAAGGCAAGGTATTTAAACCAAACCAAAAACTCTGTTACGGTTTGCAAACAATTATCTATAAAAACAGACTTTTAAAATATCCTGTATTTAAAGCAAAGCATACAATTTTTTTAAAGACAGAAGATGATGTGACTATAGCTATTAGAAGTTAACAATACCTGACTTAAAAAGTTTTCTATCTTCGTAATAGCCTCATTGTTCTTACTGACACGGCCGTAAATAAACCTCATAAGTGTAAACTTCAAAAATTTATACTTAGTAAGATAGCACTTTATCTGTTTTATATGGTAGAGTTTCATGTAAGATTTCAGTTAATGAAAAGATTCACTGCTTCCCAGAAGTTTGAAAACTTCTCTTAATATTCCTTAAACATCAGGCTATGGCTGCAAGAGACCTGGAGAAGATGTTTTCATACATGTGTTCCTGGACCATTTTCCTCAGTAATTTCCTTGTACTAGGTACAAAGGTAAGAATCTAAACTTAGGCAAAAAAAAAAAAAAAAAAAGAAAAGAAAAGAAAAAAAGAAAAGAAACCACTAATCTAATACCATATTCATAGAATTTATTTAACTCTGTCTTAAAATTTCACAGACAATCAATAGCCAGAGCATCAGTGTGGCTTCCAGAATCTTACTTTATTTAAAATTTGGACAAAGACGATTTCTCTTGCATTCGGCCCCTATTCTGCATGATTTCTCAAAGTCAACATCAGGGTTTTTCAAGTATTTGCAGGCTCCTTCAGTTTGAGAAATACATATATACATATATATATACACACACAAACACACACACACACATATATTTATTTATTTATTTATTTATTTATTTATTTTTGAGATAGAGTCTCACTCTGTCGCCAGGCAGGGATGCAGTGGCGTGATCTCAGCTCACTGCAACCTCCGCCTCCTGGATTCGAGTGATTCTCCTGCCTCAGCCTCCCGAGTCGCTGGGACTACAGGTGCTCACCACCACGCCTGGCTAATTTTTGTATTTTTAGTAGAGACGGGGTTTCACCGTGTTGACCAGGATGGTCTCGATTTCTTGACCTCATGATCTGCCCACCTTGGCCTCCCAAAGTGCTGAGATTACAGGCGTGAGCCACTGCACCCGGCCAAGAACCATTAATATTTGTTAAATTTAATTTGAAGTTCTGGGATACACGTGCAGGGCATGCAGGTTTGTTACACAGGTAAACGTGTGCCATGGTGTTTTGCCACACCTACCAACCCATCACCTAGATATTGAGCCCCACATGCATTAGCTCTTTTTCCTGATGCTCTCCCCCACTCCCAGGGTGTGTTATTCCCCTCCCCGTGTCCTTGTGCTCTCATTGCAGAACCACTAATTTTTCACAGTAGTTATTGAATATCTCCTCCCACACTGAGCTACACTTCCCAGGGGCCTCTGCAGTTCTGAACTCTTTACAGTTTAAAAACAGTTTCCTTGCTTAAAAATATGGAAGTAAAACAGCAGTTGAGTAGAACCACGAATTTTTCAGATGGAAAGATACTCTGAAATGCAACTCCTGTGTGTTGATTTTTTCAGGTATGGGAAATATATTTAAGAAACATACACAAGATGAAACAGGTTGTTGGCAAAGTGAGAACTCAGTAGCCAGGTTTCCATGGTTTACTAAATTAAGGGATCTAAGTTGAAATTCAGATTCTTCCACTCACGAGCTGTAGGCTCCTGATCCAATCCTATGAGCCCCAATTTCCTTATAGGTATAAACAGGAATAACGTAATATATGTAGAATATATTATTCCTGTTTATACCTATAAGGATTGTTATGTAAATTGAATTGAAGACACTTAACTGTCTTCTATAATAGTGCCTGACTCCAAGTAATAAGCACACAATAAATGTTGGTTGTAGTTATAAACAGATTTTTCTTGTGGTTTTAGAAAAAGAGAGAAGCATTCCCCAGGTATGAGGTAGACTAACCAGAGACCTTTGTGTTTTGAAGGCAGAGACTGAAGGAATGAGGTGCTGGAGCCCAGAGTTGCGAGCGTGAAGGTTGTGGGCCTGTGGGAACAGCGCTGGAAGTGACTCAGTCCCTGGGGTTAGTTCCCCCAAAACTGGGAGGGGAAAGGATTAGGGTCCCATGAAGAGAAAAGCCCTGACCCACTCACACACCTGCAGGAGGCAGGATTCCAGATCAAAGTGTTGTCAGAGTGAACAAGGGGTTGGGGGCACTCTGCAGAAAACCCCTGCAAAGCACTAACAGAGGTTCCCTTCTGAGAGGATGCCAGGGGGCTGGGCCAGGGACATGAACAGAGCAACCACATACGGAGGGGGGTCAGGAGTCCCTCTTCCCCTCTGGCGGAGGGAGGGATCCCAGTAATGAGAGTGGGTTTCCCACACACTCTGAAAAGCGGGAACCCTCATCAGATTTGATTTGATTCAGAAAAATGATTTAAATCAGGTTTAGCCTAAGGTCACATAGCTCTAACAGCAGAGCAAGAATTCAAAGCCAGGTCTGTCTGACTCCAAAGCCCTCACTCCTGTTGCCCAGGTTGCCTCTGTGTGAGCAAACTTGTTCAAGCATGAGTTCCACCAACTATAGATCACCAGCAGTGTCTTCTCAGGTGGAGTTCAGTATGTAGTTTTTCAATTAAAAATATTTTCTAATTAAAAAATTTTTGGTTTTTGGCAGGACTATTTGGATGGGCTCTAGACCAAGGGGTTGTACTTACAATGGCTTGCCTCTATTAAAGCTAGGAGAAAAGATTCTATGGTAAAGACTCTGTATTTTAAAAAACGCAGTAGTAAATAAAATTTATAGTAGGCCATTGGTTTGGACTGAGCTCCTGCACCAGGCCCCAGAGACCAAACCAAAATGGAGTCACTCAGGCTGAAGTCCCGAGCCACCAAGTGGAAACTAAGTTGTTCCAAGAAATCAGGAGAGAGAGAGAGAGAGAGAGAGAGAAGAGCCAAATCCCCAAAAAGGCCAGTTTTAGCTGGCATGATAAGGAAGTCCCCTCTGCTTTAACCTTTGTAAGGAAAATAACTCTGAAATGACGAATCACTTTTTGTTCACTGTTTTCTTCAGCCCTTTTCTGCCTATAAAACCAACCTCCTCTGCTCGGCTCATCGCAACGCCCACTGTATTTTATAGAATGAGGTGTTGCTGTACTTTAAAACAGCAAATGAAAGCCAATTCGATCTTTAAGCTAATTTTGTTGAATTTTGTTTTTTGACAGCGGGTCAGTCTTCAGTACCTCCAGAGACATGTTTAAATCAGACACAAGAAACAAATTCCTAAAGAAATGAATCCACCCGAGTAAAAGAAGGATGGTCATGCCTCTAGGTGTCCTGGTTCAGAAGAAGTCCTGGCGGTAACTCAGGCAACCAGCCAGTTACGCTGGTGGACAGACCTGAGCCTATTTCCACTAGCTAGCACTCAGCTAATGCTGGCCCCTCCACATACCTTAGTTTTTAGTGGACAATCTGATAGAAACAGAAGTCCTGTTATATCCAGATGGGGGGGTCTTGATACGGAATCTCTGAGGGACTAATCTATTTGATGTAAGCCAAAGAGCTTTTTCATTTTCAAATCACAGCTATTAACAAATGTCAGATTTATACAAACGAACTTAATGCCACATCCCCCAGAAACGGTTTTAAATTAAGAAAAATTTTCTAGTTGTAAGATGAATGACTTGAGCACATGTGAAAAGATCCTAAAAGGATTTCTACTTGTACTGCTGGAGGTGAATGACAAAAGTGAAAGGCCACCACAGCCCAATGGGTGAGGGGATTAGTGTGGGCTTCTTGCCTAGGACAAAGACTTCAGCAGGGTTACCTATACTAAAGACTTGCTGGTAGACCAACAGCATTCCCACTGTGTAGGAGCTTCTCGGAAACGCAGAGCCTCAGGGCTCCATCCCAGAGCCACTAAATCAGAATCTTTTAACAAGATGCCCCAGGGTTCTCCATGCACAGTGAAGTTTGAGAAGCACTGCACTTCAGTACCTTACTTAAGTAAATGCAGATGCACTAGGCTTAAGTGTGATCAGTTTTCTGTTCTGTTATTTCAATCATCTATCAGAGCTTTCTCATAAACTAAATGTTTCTTAAATATTTCAAAGGAAGAGACAGGCTATTACTCTCCATGGAAAAATGAGCTGATGTTCACCAATCTGTAAAACACTGACTCCAGATAAGCTGTGTCACAGGCAATGATTTCCTTGATATGTATTAGTACCATCAATGCTTTATTTTTATTTTTTTGTTTCTGATTGTCCCCAAACGACTGAAACTCTTAGAATTTAAAAAAAATCCTAAACCAAAAAAAAAAAAAAGTTAAAAATTCTATTTCACCTTTTACCACCCTTTCCCCTTCTATATCAAGTAATCAACGGTAGGTTAATGACTTCTTAAATATATTAATAAGGAGTTGTAGATGAATACAATCTGTAAAACAGAAACATACTTTGATAACAAAATCCTATCTTCCACTCAATCACCTCAAGCTTCTTGCAACTTATCTGTATCTAAATCAGATTTCTAAACCAGACCCTCCTTAGAACAAGAGACTAACTTCATTTTCTCTAGTCTCAGGTTCCCAGAGTGGTAGTAAGTAAAGGGGAAGAATACTTAGTGTTTACCACTTACATAAAACTTAAAGATATTTTCAAAAAATAGAATACCTTCTCCAACCACAAAAGTTTAAAAAGTCTCAATTACAGGAAAATTCTGTACTTTCAAATTCCAAACAAATTTTAAGTTATGTTTAGGTGTGTATGAACTGGGACACCAAAAGAGGACAACTGGATTATCTAAACAAATAAATATTACCACAAACAATAAAGGGAACACTTGAGTGCACATTTACTTTAAAAAGTAGCTTTATTGGCTGTGTGCGGTGGCTGACACCAGTAATCCCAGCACTTTGGGAGGCCGCGGTGGGCAGATCACCTGAGGTCAGGAGTTTGAGACCAGCCTGGCCAACATAATGCAACCCCGTCTCTACTAAAAACACAAAAATTAGCCAGGTGTGGTGGCACGCACCTGGCAGTCCCAGCTACTTGGGAGGCTGAGGCAGAAGAATCACTTGAACCCAGGAGGCAGAGGTTGCAATGAGCCAAGATCATGCCACTGCACTCTAGCCTGGGTGACAGGGTGAGACTCTATCTCAAAAAAAAACAAAAAATAAAAAATAAAAGTAACTTTATCAAAGTGAAGACATGAACTCTACTACATTGAAAACTTAAGTCTCCCATTCAATAAAAATATTTAATGAGTCACTTCTATATGGTAGTGTGGCATATTATCTTGGTGGCCCCTAAGGAATCATGCCTACTGGTGATCACACCCATGCTCATGCCCTCCCACACCAACTCTGGGCTGGAAGAATGCGACATTAGAAAGCATGATGCAAGCACAAGCTTCATGAGTGCTTGCATATTGGGGCGTGCCCAATAAAAGTATCTCTCAGAATATCTAGTGATATTCAGCTGCCATATTAAAAAGACTAAGCAAGCCATGTAGTTAGAAAGGTCAAAACCTCTCCACTGTCCCCATTAAGGTGCTGGACATGTAAGCTGTCTTGGATATTTCAGACCCAGTCACTATCTTACTGTAACCACTCTAGATAATCGAGAGACCAGCAGAAGAACCATCCACCTGAGCCCTAGCCAACTCACAGACTAATGAGCAAATAAAATGACAGTTGTATGAATGCAGTAAGTTTTAGGGTGGTGTGTTATACAGTAATAGACAATCCAAACAACTCGGAAACGGTATCTGGCTTAGAATGCAAGAGACTTCAAATAAATCTAGGTTTATTTAGATTTTTAAATTCTTTAGTAGATTTTTTTCTACTTTCTGTTTATGACCTACAAAAGATAAGCTCATACTTAAGAGAACATTAAATGGTCTAAGTAGGGAGTCATTATAATCTACTTGAAATAATGCTGCTTTTTACATTAGTACAGCATTTTCTATCTATTATTGCTTATCAAATACACATTAACTTCTAAGACAGAGATTCTTAATTTGGGGGGAGCAGAGAAGAATTCCCTCTGAGAATCCAAAAAAAAAAAAAAAAAGATAAGGGTTCCAGAAACACATAACTACATACATAGTTTTTCTAATTTATTCTTACTTTTTTTTTTTTTTTTTAAGAGATAGGGTCTGGCTATGTTATCCAGGCTCATCGTGAACTCTTGGGCTCAAGCAATACTCCCACTTCAGCCTCCCAAGTAGCTGGGACTATAGATGCACACCACCAGTCTTAACTTTACATATGCAGTTTTAAGGAAGACCATCTATGAATGCCAGGTTAAGAATCTATGTTTTCTAGGGAAACAGGTCTTACTAGCCTAGTTACACTGATAAGTAAACAGAATTCTGTGGAAAATGAGCTACCTAAGCTTATACAGCTAGTAATTGATAGGACCAGCAATCTAGTCTGTCAGAGGATATACCACTAAACTCTTCTAACTTTAGTTTACAGTAAAAATGGGATTGCTGAACCTGGGAAAAAAATAAATGCTTCCCAATTTCCTATTTAAACAGTGTAAGAACTGGGGGAGGCATTTGAAGGTGGGAGAAGAAGGGCAAACTTGTTAGTCTACTAGTGTGAGCAGCAGATTTTTATGCCAACTGGAATCACTGAGATTAACCTTATGGATGGACTAGAGACTGGAGATTAAAGTCCACACTTGAATTTGGACGATACGATGTGCGACAAGCAAAAACATTACATATATTTTTTCAATGGTTTACTCATACTTGATTCTCTTATTCCCCATCTACTTTCAATTACTTAAAAAAATCTGTATATACACAAGATGAGAGAGCTTCTTTATCTTTAATTTTTTGTTGCTGTTGCTGAGACAGAGTCCTACTCTGTTGCCCAGGCTGGAGTACAAAACATTCCACATATTTTTTTCAATGGTTAACTCATACTTGATGAGAGAGCTTCTATTATATGTAATTTTTTGTTGTTGTTGCTGAGACAGAGTATCGCTCTGTTGCCCAGGCTGCAGTGCAGCGGCGCGATCTTGGTTTACTGCAACCTCTATCTCTCAGGTTCAAGCAATTCTCCCGCCTAAGCCTCCTGAGTAGTTGGGATTACAGGTGCATACCACCATGCCCAGCTAATTTTTGTGTTTTTAGTATAGACGGTGTTTCACCACGTTAGTCAGGATGGTCTTGAACTCCTCCTCAAATGATCCATCCACCTCAGTCTCCCAAAGTACTGGAATTACACACATGAACTACTGCACCTGGCCTATATTTGAATATTTAACAATTAAGCTGAAAAGCTTCTTGATGACATATCTTTAGAGATGATTACCAAGTTACATCTTCCCCTTTTCCATATCCATGGGAAATATACCCAACACAGTGCTACAGACTACCAAAGCTGCAGTCCTGGTGCACTGCTAGCAATCTATTTCCTCATTTCTGACCCGACAGCTGCCACACTTAGATCAAAGACAGCAGGCCATCTGAGAACCCACACAGGCACTTGGCAAGTCTACAAAATGACTTGCAGACCAATGGGGATATCCATCTCCAATCTCAGCCTTTGACTAGAAAACTCCAATGTACAATCCATTTTTGAAAAGACAAAATATATACATTTTTAATATTTCTCTGCCTCTCTTGCCTCCATCTCCACTCATCCAAGCTTTACCCACTTTTCTGCTCTCTGCACAACTGCCACCTCTTGCATTAAAACTTTCCATAAACCATACCTTGCCTAAGATCAATCTCTGGGAGAAAGAAGTGAACTCCCACAGCACTCCATCTTTGCTGCTCCAATGGTGCCATCATTTTCCACCTTAGACAGTTTTTTGGCTTCGTTTTGAAGACAGGGTCTCTCTCTGTTGCCCAGGCCATAGTGCAGTTGCATGATCTCGGCTCACTGCAGCCTTTAACTCTCAAGCCCAAGCAATCCTCCCACTTCAACTCCCCAAGTAGCTGGGACCACCAGCATGAACCACCATGACCGGGTATTTTTTTTTTTTATTTTTGTAGAGATGAGGGTCTCACTATATTGCCCAGGCTGGTCTTGAACTCCTGGGCTCAAGCAATCCTCCTACCTCAGCCTTCCAAAGTGCTGGGATTACAGGTGTGAGTCACTGCACCTCGCCTCTACCTTACATGGTTTTATTTCTTCTTTACGCAACATGAGCATAGGATTTGTGTGGTTTCATCTTTCTTCTAGTGCCTAGCATCTTGCACATACACCATGTGTGTCTGTGTGTCTGTGCATGTATCCTGGAAAAGCATGTGGACACACATCCAAATTTACCAAGCACTACTATGCCCAGGCACTATGTTTTACCTACACTGTTGCAAAAATCATCCGTCTTCACAAAGTCTCCATCAAATAGTCATTATCATCATTCCCATTTTGCAGAATAGCAAACTGAAATTGAGAGAGGTTAGTACTTGGCCAAAATCACAGATAGTAAATAGCAGAGCTGAGACTGAAATCCAGGCCTGACTAAGAGCCAAGGCACTTAATAATAAATTTAATACCGATTCAATATGTAATTTAGTGAATGGCATTTCTATACAAGGTACTAGAATGAGAACTGTTAGGAATGAAGATAGCCCACGCTCACCAACTATAATATAACGATACTATACAGGAGAAAGAGCAAAGTCCAAGAAAAGAGTCTGAAGAAATGCTAAGGATGCTCAGAGGAGTATGAGATCACTTTTGGGGGGAATGGAGGTAGAGATGGGTAGGAGTAAAGATAATCATGAAGAAGATGGCACTGAGTTGCAGCTTGGATTTGAACAAGCAGAAATTAGAGGTAATAGTATGTTAAACTGGGCTCACCTTAGTATTCTTCCTAAAGCAGCAAAGTGGGCTAGTAAATTACATTCAGTTATATTATCCTTGATAACAAAGACAATTTCATATACTTGTTTTTTTATGCAGCATTCATTATGGAAACATCCAGTAAATATTTACTGATTGAGAAAGGAGGAGAAAAGGGGGCAAAGTGGGCAAATAAGAAATATTAAATATTTCTTTGAATACTTAATTAGTTCAAACACACAGTTTGTTCCATATGCAGTCTGATTTTATAATATGTGTGAATTAAATCCTCTTCTAGTCACTAACAATCTTTCACTAAGTTGTATGTATTCTCTGCCCATAATACTGGAAGAATCTAGGTGAAACAAAAAATTGCCCAGTTTTTTTTCTCTGCCCAATTTTAAATCTTTATGTGTCCAGCGATGTCTGCGTTCAAAGTGATTAGGCCAAATCACTGTCTTATCAGTTTTATTCCAAAACTAAGTACAAATCCATTTTAATCTATCTGTACGTCAAAAGATTTTTCTCTAGAAAATACCTTTTTTTTTTTTTTTTTTTTTGAGACAAGTCTCGCTCTGTCACCCAGGCTGGAGTGCAGTGGCATGATCTCGGCTCACTGTAACCTCTCCCTCCTGGGTTCATGCAATTCTCCTGCCTCAGCCTTCCAAGTAGCTGGGATTACAGGCATGCACCACCACGCCCAGCTAATTTTTGTATCTTTAGTAGAGATGGGGTTTCACCATGTTGGTCAGGCTGGTCTCGAACTCCTGGCCTCAAGTGATTCACCCACCTTGGCCTCCCAAAGTGCTGGAATTACAGGTGTGAGCCACCGCGTCCGGCCTACATTTGTATTTTTAAAAGGTAAAATTAACAAAAGGTGCGCATCTACGTAAAAGAGAAAAGAGAAAAGTCAAAAGGAACCAAAAAGGAACCGTCTACATGCAAGGCAGCATGAATAAAAATATAAAGGCAAATTTAACTGTTACTATAACATGTCAGCTCTGAATCTAAAGGAAAACGGGTGTTCGTCTAAGAAACGTGCTACAGAGAACCAGCCAGTTGTAATGTGCCTTAAGCAATGAAAAACTGTTTCCTCCTTTCCTTCTTGTCCTTTTGAAAAGACAACATGTCACAGGGAGACGTTTTTCTAACAGCCTCCATCCTGGTGACAAATGTTTGCCAAGGGTGGGGAGAGAGGAGGGAGGAAAGAAAGAAAAAGAGAAAGAAGACGCCATCTGCTGACGAAAGAGAAAACAAGAGGAGGAGGAATTGGAGGGCGCCACTTCCGTATCCGTGTCTGAGAAATACAACGTATCACCATAAGGCAGACTTCTACTCACCATAAGGAAGAACTTTACAATAACTGGAGTAATTCAAAGGCAGAACTGATCAGGGACCAAAGTTCAAGCAGGCAGTGGAGAGGTCTACTCAGACAGAATAATCTTTCGTAAACTTCTCCCTCTTGAAGGAAGAACTGCCCCCGTTCAAGTAGAAGAAAATACTGTGCTTATTATTTTTCTCTAATTCTTAAATGTTTCAAATAATCTCGATCTTGATAATTCATGATTCAAAGGACTGAGACTGAAACGTCAAATAAACAAGCACACAAATATGCCTGACACCACCTGCCCCCACCCCTAGTCCCTGGGCCTTATTTCTGGGCTTGCTACGAGGCTCTCCACCGGCAGCCAGCTGCCATCGCTCTGCTGGAGGGTTGTGCCATGAGCATGGATGGGGCCCACATGGCAGGCAGAGCACTGGAGATTAATGCCAGCACCCCGCTGCTGCCTGACTTTCCATCAGAGACTGGCCAGAGCTGATGTGTAAGTGACCCATGTGGGCTAACACTAAGGCCCGGTCCTTACACTGGCTCCCAGAGTGTCCAGCAAAGTTAGGCTCCAATTGTTTCCCTATCTTGCTTCCCTTAAAATGTTTCTTTTACCTTCCAAACAGACAACATGCATCTCTGTCTCAGGGGAACTCAATCCAAGAAAACACCTCACACCATGATGATATAAAGATGACATAATCTACAAAGCATAGAAGATTCTCATCTTGGTTTCTTAGATTTTCTAGCCACATATTTGAGACTCAGTTTTGTCACACAATTAGCAACACAAAATATACAGGTGTTTATACAACAAAATATTAATATAAAACAACAGTTGTCAGTCCTATGTTTGTGAAGACTAGAGAGTCCACTAGACTCATAAAAGGAATGATGAAGAATACTATCATTTCTTTCCATTTTTTCAGTTCTGAGGGTGAGTGACTCTGAAGTCAAAAAGAGAAAAATTACTTCAGTATAATGAAAAGAAATTCTAAAGCACTGTTTTATTATGTGGAGAAGTTCACTTTCACAAACAATTACTGAAGGCTTACTGTGTGTTTCAGATGCTGTGCTTGGTCCTACCTAAAATACAAAATGAAGACCACCTAGGCCCTGCTCTAGGGAAGTCACTCTCCAGAAAGAGACAGAGACATGTAAGTAAATAATTCCACTCCAGTATTATAAGTGTAATCATTCAACCCTGGACAAAGACACTAGAGGAAGGTCTGTCTGTAGGCGGAAAGGTCTAAAAAGGTTTTGCCATTTAAAGTATCATGTGAACAAGGTTGAACAAGGTTCCCAAGGATGCCTCTAAGAGCTGACTGGGGACTCCGGGAGCAAGAGGGGACACATGGGGTAGAGACTCAGCCTGGGAGGAAGCAGAAGGGTGAAGCAGCTTTGTGCATTCATCTCTCCTTGGCTTCAGTTCAACAGATGGAAAATTAATAGGCATATGAAAATAAATAATTTTTTCCCCTAGATTATAAGATCCTCATGCTACATCAATAATTACTTACTTGACAAAAGTCAGAGACATTTTCTGTCTCAGAAACAGCCTCTAAAATGCTGTGCCCTCATGAGTCACCCCAGTGGCATAAATCAGAGAAAAATTATCTGACTCAAATTGTAGTTACTGTAAAGGTTCATTATTACTTATTAAAAGCCCACAGGTCTACAGCCATAGGAAAAAAAAAATCCTATTCTTAGAAATAAGACTTATTTTCTCATCTTCTGCATGTTTGGTTTAATTTAAACTTCTTCTTGTAGTTTCAATAGACATTGATGGCTGAGGCGAATCTCTCTTTCACTCTATGGGAGATGAGAGGCTCCAATGGGGACCAGACTTTGGAAACTGCACACCATCAAGGGTTTGCCATTAGAGGACTTCTCTTGTCTAACAGAAACAGGGCAATGCTACAACCTTGTCATTCTTTTCCTCCTTCTAGGCTATCAGGAAGAAAACTGAATATCCTTACATCCTGAGGTCAGATGTATGGCTTTCATTCTGAATGCAGTAACTTCAAATGTAGACACGTGAACAGAAAGCTTTGTAATAGAAAAACAGCATTGTTTCATTAGATGACTACAGATAGTATTTCATAAAACACAAGAAAAACACTCAAAATTAGCTCCGAAAAATGTATGAAAGGTGATATTCTGATACTCAATAAAAGAGAACCTCTCACAACAATAAAATGATCCAATTTCATATACCAATCAATAAGCAAGGGTCTACTAACTTCACCGAGAAAGGAAAAAAAACCTAAGTTAAAGCAAAATAATTTGGATCTTAAGGATGTCAATAATGTGGGCCTTATAGAAAGTTCCAAAAAACATGCTTTCAAACCTTTAACTCCATGAAAAACAAGCATTCCCTCCTGCAGCTAATGAGCATGACGCACTCAAGGTAGTCGCCATGCTATGAAATATGGCAATAGCTACAATGTCATCTGTTTAGTTGTTCATCGGTTCATTGCTTAGGAGCCACTCAGAAGCAGCTGGGCGCAGTGGCTCATGCTTGTAGTCCCAACACTTTGGGAGGCCAAGGCAGGAGGACAGCTTGAGTCCTGGAGTTCGAGATCAGCCTGGACAACACAGAGAGACCCTATCTCTACAAATAAAAAAATTAGCCGGTTGCGGTGGTGAACTCCTGTGGGAGTTTGCTGTGCTTGTGGCCAATTAAGTGTCCCACTCTGAGGACAAAAATGAATGAACCTGGGAGTCTAAGATGGGAGGATTGCTTGAACCTGGGAGGTCTAGGTTACAGTGAGCCATGATTGCACCACTGCACTTTCTACATTCTTTTGCAATAGGAGCTTATTTTAAGTCATTCTTAGACACACAAATAAATAAGTTAATTTTGGGGGGCAGTCTTGATCTGGATTCTTGCTTTCGTCTGCAGCAGTCCTGTTATTAAGCACCATCTATACTCAGGGCACTCTTTCTTTTGCTCATTTTACCTATCCCAAACCTTGGCAGGAAATCCAACAGCAATGCTTTCACTCTTATCCCATCCTAATCTCCAGATATCACTATGAAAGTCTTGAAAGTAAGGAACTCACTCAAGAAATTTCCACTTCAAATTGACTAATGGCACACTGAATGGCTCCAGCATACTCACTGACTGGCCTTTGGCAAGTGACTTAACCTTCCTTAGTTTCTTCAGTCTGCAAATGAGAAGGCAGAACTAGATGACCTCAAAGAGCCTCTCAAGCATCAAAGTTCTGCTTCCATGAAATACGTATGAGCAAGCACACTCAAGTGTAGACAATACGGACTGGCAAACAAGAGCAAGTAGGACACCCAGAAAAGTCCCAGGCTGTCAGATTCAAATCTAGCATCTTCTCAGGAACTCAACCTACTCACACAACTATTTCCGAGAGCACTGTTAACTGCTTGTCAGCAAAATTCATGTAGTAGTTCCATAGGTCATTACTTTAAAAAAAAAACAAAAAACAAAAAAACAGATCTGATTTCCATGTTCAAGTCAGTTTCAGCAACTGGGTTAAATAAAGTTAAACGAATTTCTCAACATCCTAGACTTTTACAGTGCTAAGAGGGCATGTGAGTTTCTAGGAGAGGTACTGCAACACAGCATTCTCCCAAAATTAGTTGCCACAGCATCCTTTTTTCACAGGGCAAATCCTGCAGATCTTGTGTTCCTGGGAACACACTGGGAGTTTGCAGTGCTTGTGGCCAATTAAGTGTTCCACTCTGAGGACAAAAATGAATGGACTTGAAGGGTTACTCAGGGTCCCACCAGAAGGAGCCTTGGCTGCCGATCAAGACCCTCGTCTCCACTGCAGGTTCTGCTGCCAGCTACTTGTTTGCACTGGGCCCCATTAGCCACCTCCCCAGAACTGCTGGGCCCCACTGGCCTTCCAGGCATCCGCTGCCAGCTTCCTTCCCCAACACCCAGCCTCCTAGGCCCCCCAGCAGCACAGCACGGGGCCATCTAGGTCTCTGTTCTCCTCTGACTAAACTTCGCAGAAACACTGGCTGCAGGGGCTGCTCCCATGTCACAATCCAAATAATTGATGGCTTTCATTTCACTATCATCCTAATTTCTACATAATCACATAATAAATATTGGGAACATTTTGGAATTATTGCATAGAGAATTCTAAAAAAAAAAAAAAATCCTAATTGTCTTGACCTGTTCTCCAATGTAGATATAACTAAAGAAAATGAACCACAGTCTCTCTTCCAACTATTTTCTTTTCACAGAACTCTCCTAATTAGCAAACTACAATTAATACTAGAAATTAGAGGAACCACGTGGGATTCTTTGAAATAAAAAACAAAGCTCTTCTGCTAAGTATTACTGACTGAAATATAGTTAACGTGTTTTGTCACTTTCAAAAAGCCACAAATGAATTTCTCTGAAAAACCCAACGTCTATATATATATATATATATATATATATATATAAATCCACAAAATTGGGGCTCTGCCAAAACATGAATGTGGCAAAACCATGTGTCGCATGCCCTCCTTCAGTTTCATGTTAATCACTACAGCAAGGATTAAACTTTTGGAGACTGGAATTCAGAAAGGTCAGACAGGGATTCAGATGCTGGCCTAGCTGGGAAGTACTGAGGCAAGTTACTTAATTTTTCTTTAATCCCAGTCCCGTAAGTCATTAAAGGAAAACAGCAATACCCAGCTCACAGAATGGTTAAGTTTTAAGTAACATCAAGCTGAACTTGCCTCATAGACTGGAAGCTACATTAATTAGAATTAGGTTTGGCTCAGGGTGGCAGGAAACCCCAAATATCAGTGGCTTAAACAAGAGAAGTTTCCTTCTCAGGGAAATGCCCAGGAAGGCAAGCACCGCACTCCACCCATGTGTGACCTCAACCTCATGGTCCAAGATGGTGGCTTCCACATTCCAGACAGCAGAACGGGAAAGGGACGGAGAAGAAAGGGCAAAGCAGGAAGACACACTGTCCCTTAAGGAAGGTTCCTGGAAGGGCCCACGTGGTAACTCACCTCCCACTGACCAGAATTTAGTAACATGGCCATATAGCTATGGCTATGAAGGAGGTCTCAGGTTGCTATATAAAGGGGAGTATGGACACTGGGGGCCAATCAGCAGGCTCTGCCACAGAACTCAGTAATGGCTCATCTCCTATCTCCAGTGGCTCTAGCTTCCAGGAGGAGTAACATTCAGCCTGTAGGCATGCTACAGCACACCAGTTATTGGAGCTGGCATCCGCCCCGAATGACTGGATTCCCATGCTGTCCTAGTAGTTAAATATTTTGCAAATTACCCTTGCCTTTGGGAAGCTCTGCCTTAAATTTCCACAACAAACAAGATTTCCTTAATAGCACATGCTGTTCGGGACATAAATTTTTCCCAAGCTGGTTAGTTTTCTTTCCTGAAAAGGTATAGAGCCTAGCAATTTGCTTTAACAGAAAAATTAATTGTGCTGAATTACAGGATTCAGTTTTCAAAAATGAATACTTCACCGTTAACTCTACAGATGCTCCACCTTGATGCTCCTGGACGCAGAAGTACGGAGGTGTGGTGGTGGAGGAAAGCCACTCTGTCTCCGCTGTCCACGTCCCCACCCTGCTGTCCTTCCCACCTATTCCTCACTGACAGTACCTGTCAGCCAAGGATGGGGAAGGAGAAAGAGCAGTGTGGACTTTTAAGAGAACCCTCAGTGCCCATGTGGCTTATCTGTGGGCAGGCTATGCCAAATAAGCCACGATGCGTCACAATTCGATTTAAATTCAGTTAACGCTAAGATTCATTTTCTTTTTTTTTTTTTTTTTTTTTTTGAGACGGAGTCTTGCTCTGTTGCCCAGGCTGGAGTGCAGTGTCGCAATCGCGGCTCACTGCAAGCTCTGCCTCCCGGGTTCACGCCATTTTCCTGCCTCAGACTGGTGCTAAAGCAGGGAGACCCAGACTTAAAATAATTTCTTTTCAATCTCATCTTTCTGTTCTAATTATTTGCAAGAGTTTCAATCAGCATTTCCTAAGTTGTGTTCCACAAGTGTTAAAAAGGGTTGTATTTAAAAAAAAAAAAAAATCAGTACTAGAAATACTTTTTTCCTAAAATGTATAAAATTTATGTAAGAAAAACAGTTTTAAAGCTTTAATTATTGCAGAATAGCCAGAATCTAAGAAATGCTGTGCCAGCATCAGGAGAAGGTGTGCCCGGCGGCCTCGTGAGGGTTTACGCTCTGGCCACATGAAGCCAGCCCTACGCTCTCACTCAACTGTGCAATTCTTTCTGTCCTATGTGACCCTGGCTTTCTAAGTGACCTATTCTGCATCCTGTACATTTTAAGAATGTGTTTTATCTTTTCCTTCATTATTTGATTTTTTTCTACTAATAAAACAAGCATATATTTACAAAGTATATGAAGTATATGAACACATATACGGTGAAAACGTCAATCTCTTTCACCAGTCTTCTTCTTGTACTGTTTCTGTTCCCAGAGCAAAGTATTCTGTTTCTTGCGAATCCCTCTAGATTATGTATTTCCTAACCATAAAAAGTGGCATAAATACATCCTGTTTTGTACACAATACAGAATGCATTTCCAATATTCTAATGTTTTGTCATTTTACAAAGCTTCAATGTGATTGTCAGCACTTGCTGTAATTAATGTTACTAAACGCTCTGGAGTCGAAATTGAACAGCAGCATTTACTGTTATATATAGGTGCTGTTTAACTATGTATGGACCTCACCAATTATCAGTAATAGTCCAACCCTTAAAAGCTACTGGCACCAATTTTCTTTCCCACAACTAACTTACTATGGAACACTAACTCTCAACAGACAGCTGGAAGACTTATGTCTTTTGAGAAAAGCATCAGAACCTCAAGTGGGAAGGGCATGAAAATGCAAGCTCTCCATCCAATCACAGAAATTCCGCGATGTCCTCCCTGGGAGTTACCGCTTCTCCCATCCTCTCCCGTGGAAAGTCACTGCATTTAATGACAGATGTAACTGAACCAAGTGCAGAGTGCAGCACTATATAACAGAGCTTCTGCAACAATGGAGATGTCACCATCCATGCCACCCAACACCAGAGCTACCAGCCACATGGGTCTAAGGAGTACTTCACATCTAGTACAACTGAGGAATGTTTTAATTTAATTTAAAATATGGATTCAAATGTAAATAGCCACAGGTACCTAGTGGTCACTGAATTGTGGGAAGGCAGAAAAAGATATCAACTCCTCTTATAAAACAGAAGAACAACAGGAACTGTGTATGACTATATAGGGTAAGCCTAGCAGATTAAGCCCAAGTACATCTCCTAAGAATCGTCTTTCTTAACATATGCAAGGCAGAGTGGACCAGTTCCAAAAATAATTTGTTTAGTTAAAGTTGGAACAAGCATTAAGTTATGTTGCAATTACCTCTAAAATTTGAAATTAAAATAATTTTAATTTACCCAAACTCTATGCTTGATTATGCATTCTGTTTTACATTTTTCCTGGCATGACGTTGCATGTGGATCACACTAAATTAACAGTTTCCCTGTTAGGCGAAAAAAAACAAACTGCGGAACAGTATGTACAATGTTATGCCAACCATGTCAGTGTATATGTTTGTATAGGAATGCCTCTAGAGCACTGCGATCTAACAGGACACTTTGTCAGAATGGAAATGTTCTACGTCTGCACTGTTCATCACAGCAGCCACCAGCCACATGTGGCCATGGCACACTTGAAATGTGGCTAGTGTGACTGAAGAACTCAACGGTTAACTATATTTAATTTTAATTAATTTAAATTCAAACAGCCACAAGTGGCTAATTACTACCTTAATGAGATGGTGTGAGGACAGAAGACTAAACAAACCCCAAACTTAAAATGGCTACCTCCCAGGGATTATGATTGGAGGGAGGAAAATAAACTTTTACTTACTTTAAATACCACTATATTGCTTGGATCTACTTATTTAGTTTTGTAGAACTGGCATGTAGAATGCATTAAACAAACAGATAAAAAGGGGAGGTATCTTAGCCAGCGTGGGCTGTTCTAACAAAACACCATCAACTGTGTGACACAGACAACAGGAATTTATTTCTCACAGTTCTGGAGGCTGGAAGTTCAAGATCAAGGGGCCAGCAGATGTGGGTCCTGGTGAGGGCTTTCCTCCTGGCCTGCTGTGCCCTTATAAGGCAGGGAGAGACGGAGCACTTGGGTCTCTCTTCTTCTTCTAAGGACACAAATCCCATCATGGGGGCCCTACCCACATGACCTCATGGAAACCTAACTGCCTCCCAAAAGCTCCACATCCAAATACCATCACATTGGGAGTCAGGCCTTCAATATAGGGATTTTGGGGAAAGACAAAAACATTCAGTCCATTACAGAAGGAGAAAGGGGAAAAACCAAAGATTCCTTCTCCTTTCTGTATTTTTCCCCACTCCATTCACTTAGCTTAATAAGCACTACAGAAACATTAGGATCTGAAATCTGGTTGTTTTCTGTTCTGTTTTGGTAGAGACAGGGTCTCACTGTGTTGCCCAAGCTGGTCTCAAACCGCTGGCCTCAAGTGATCCTTCTGCCTCAGCTTCCCAAAGTGCTGGGATTACAGGTGTGAGGCACTGTGCCTGGCCTGGTTCTTGAATAGCTGGAACAACGGCATTTCCAACCAAGCAGATAAGCAACCAAGTATCTGGACCTTAGGCTATTATAAATTCCAGTGTGATATAAATTCCAGTGTGAAACAATGTACTAGTGATTCAAAGTCCTCATATGTTTACACAATCTCTTGATGCCCCCAATAAATGAATGGAGGTGCCAAACCCATGCTAGACAAGCTGGAAATGACACTTTCCTTGTTACCTTTAACCATACCTGTTCATTGTTCATTGCTGTGCAAGGAACTGAACTGCCTTAAAGTGGTCCCAGAAGCTCCGTCTGGGTTGCTTCAACCAACTAGCCTCTCCCAGCTCTTTCCTTTGGAAGCCAAAGGCACTTTATTCCAGTAGGAGAGGTCATATTCAAGTTCAGCTTCCCACCAGCCCAGTGGCTTCCTCCACTCTGAGTGTGGGGGTACCGGGGCTTCCCACAGATCCTGAGGTCTCCAGGTACAGGGATGCTAGCATTCCCAAGCAATGCCTGCAAACAGCCATCCCAAATCCACATATCCCGGTCCTAAGCAGCCTGTATGTTCACCCATGGTCAAAGCTGCTTTCTTGTTCCCCATAAAAAAAGGTTAGGGTGGTTGCCAGGGGCTGAGGAGAGGGAAAAATAGGGAGTGACCGCTTAATGGAAACAGGGTTTCTTTTGTAGGGGGATAAAGAGGCTTTGGAACTAGACAGAAGGTTAGCTGTACAACATTGTGAATGTACTAAAATGCCATTGAATTATTCAATTCAAAATGGCTGATTTTATGTTATGTGGATTTTGCCTTCAAAAACTCATTAAAAATAAGGCCAGGTGTGGTACCTCATGCCTGTAATCCCAGCACTTTGGGAGGCTGAAGCAGGTGGATCATCTGAGGTCAGGAGTTCAAGACCAGCCAGGCCAACACGGTGAAACCCCGTCTCTACTAAAAATACAAAAATTAGCTGGGTGTGGTGGTGCGCACCTGTAATCCCAGCTACTCAGGAGGCTGAGGCAGGAGAATCACTTGAACCCAGGAGGCGGAGGTTGCAGTGAGCCAAGATCGTGCCATTGTAGTCCAGCCTGGGCAACAAGAGCAAAATTCCATCTCAAATAATGAATGAATGAAAGGATGGCGGAGGCAACATTTCATCACTCAAACACAGAACTGCCCTGGTGGACCCCCTTCCTCCCTGTTCTCAACCAAGCTTTGTTAAGATTTCTTTTTCCCTAACAAGCCTTGTAGAATTTGTCCTGAACCCTAGGGACCATGAGGGAATCTGCCTAACCTCTTCAACACTTCAATCTTTCCAGTTGAGCCACGGACCCAACTGTTGCCCCGGAGTTTTTCCCTGTGAATAGTTTTTCATCTTGTTCTGCTACTTCCTACCACATTCCCCACAAGGAACTTTCACTCAGCATCCTACTGGAATTCAACATTGTGGGTAAATGCTATGTTCCTTGTCTGCAGTCGTGAGAAAACGCCTCGAGAGACTTTGACTAGAACCTTGATTGTTCTGCTTCAATCAAACACAGGGACTGGCCCTATCTGGACAATGGGTACAATCATTATGATTATGGTCAATTAATATCACCAACTCATTGTCTGACTAAACTGACAAATGGCTGGACTAGTGGAATTAGCTGATTGTTCTCCTTTATTACACCCTCATACAGCAACCCCTGGTGGAAATATTAGTAGTAAGGAGGTGAAAGTAAGGGGATAAAGACAAATGGATTTCTTCAGCCCTCCCCCTGCCACCTCTGCCACCTCTACTCCAGCCCCTGGTCATGCTCTAGAACCATGTTTCCAAAACAAATTTCACTACGAAATCGTTTTTTCATGGAACACCTGATAACATCTCCTCCTATTCACCTTGTTCATCCCTCACTTTCCCCATCTCAGTAAACAGCACTTCCCTTTACCTAACTGCTCAGTCTAGAAGTCTTGGAATTATCCTTAGTTCTTCTTTCATACCCTACAACTAAGCTATCAACAAATTCTACCAGCTCTATCTTCAGCGTCCCCAATCTAACCCTTTCTTCCAACCCCCAATGCTACTAACCCCTGTCTCAGCTACCACCTGCCCACCTGGACCACTCCGCTCACTTGGACCACACCACACTTCCACTCTTGTCCCCAGCACACCCCCGCTGCCCCCATAGCATCCAGTGACCCTCTACTATTAATAGTCCTAACACACCTTTCCTCTGTCCAGGAAGGACATCTCCTGCCACTGGGAGTCAAATCTAAACTGCCCACCACGACCCATCAGGCTTGCATGGACTGACCCCAGGTACCTTTCCAATTCCATTTCCAAATGCTCTTTTCCTTGTTGCCCACTCTGCTCCAGCGACATGAGGGCTGACAGAGGTGCTCCTTTGACCTGCCTAGCACTGTCTCACCTCGGGGTGTGACTCCCCCTGCCTGGAACGCTCTTCCTCTAACTGTCACCTGCTCGGAGAGGTCTGGAGACTTAGTGAAACCCGACTCTCTATCCCTCTACTTGGCTTTGCATCTCTTCACAGCATTTATCATAACCTGACATGGCACCCCATGTTTACTGGGTGCCCCCTACCCACTAGGGCAAAAGCTCAAACAGGCAGAAATGCTGTTCTGTGCCCCACTACATCCCCGGCACTCAGAGCTGGGTCGGGTTGGTAGGAGTGCTCAATAAATACTTATTGGATCAATTAATAAATAATTCTCATAGAACCATCTCTCAGAACCATCTACTGTGAATTCCTTGTCTGCAGTAAAACTACAGAAGCAAAAGGAGTCAACGTGGGAGAGAGTACTATGATGGTCAGAACATGTAAAATGGAAGCGCTCCAAAAAGAACTGAATCCAGGTTCACATCACTATTGCCAGGCCCTGCATATAAGCATTTTAGATTCCCCAGAAGGATGCAGAGGTGCTAGTTTCCAGATAAGTGTAATAGATTAAATCGGACTAAATTATCTTTAGTGATCTATAAAGTGGTTCCTACATGGCTTCCACGATAGATAACCCTTACTTTTTTCCTCCTTTGGCTGTAAGTCACTTAAAATTTCAAAGCTGTGAAATATTTTAAGATTTAAGTTTGAAGTTAGCTTTTAAGGTAGCAGTAGGTGAATACAATATTTTGCTAGAAATATATTACCAATGAGAAACACAGTTATAACAAATGCATTACAAAATAAATGAGGCTAGTATAATTTTCAGGCAGACTAAGGATGCTGTGTTACTAGTAATCATACCGTAACCAATGGAGAAAAAACCCAGCAATACACAAATGACTTTTAGCTAGTTACTTCTCCAATGCCTCACTATAAACGTAAAGCTAATATTCAACATGTAAATAGTCTATTCTTAGGACGTGAATTCTGTTTATCATCAGCCCTTTGAAAAAGGTGATGTGGGAGAGCAGAAAACTGTACTTGTACTAACAGGAGTTAAGAGCATGGGCTTTGCAGCCTCACCAAACCTAGACTGCATTTCCCATTCTGTGACTTACTGTTTAAGTGACCTTGAGCAAACGACTTCACTTCTCAGAGCCTCAGTTTCCCCCTCTGTAAAATGAGGATAGTCCCAGCAGTCTTGAGGAGATTTTTAAAGATTATCTGGTCGGGTACGGTGGCTCACGCCTGTAATCCCAATACTTTGGGAAGCTGAGGCAGGCAGATCACCTGAGGTCAGAAGTTCAAGACCAGCCTGGCCAATATGGGGAAACCCCATCCCTACTAAAAATACAAAAATTAGCCAGGCATGGTGGTGGGTGCCGGTAGTCCCAGCTACCCAGGAGGCTGAGGCAGGAGAATTGCATGAACCCGAGAAGCAGGCTACAGTGAGCTGAGATCATGCTACTGCACTCCAGCCTGAGCAAGAGTCCGTATCAAAAAAATAAAAAAGAGATTATATAAAATTATGTACATAAAATGCTCAGCACAGACTGTAGCAGTCTTTATTATATTCTCCTGGAATTCTACGCTGAGATGTTTCTCTCTTAGGGTCACCTGAAGGGCAGTGCTGTGTCATTCTCATCATCTTTGCATCCCCAAATGCCCAGCTCGGGAACATAAATCAATGAATTATGCCTACTAAATGTTCAGATTTTGACGTGAAAGTCAACTGAAGAGATAAGAGAAGAGGAAAGAAAATGAGAGGAGTAACAAGATGAGTAGAGGCAGTCTTTGAAGGAGCAGTAGAGGAGCGGGCAGCAACCCCTCCACGGCGAAGAGGAGAATCAGTGATGCAGAGGCATTAAACAGTACAGATCTGAGGCTTGGCAGAGGGGGAGGCCAACAGGAGCTCCAGACAAGCCTGGGAAACTTAGTGAGACCCCGTCTCTACAAAAAAATTTCAAAAATAGGCAGGTGTGGTGTCATGCACCTGTAGTCCCAGCTACTCAGGAGGCTGAGGCAGGAAGATCATTTGAGCCCAGGAGGTCAAGGCTTCAGGGGACTATGATCTGCGCCACTGCACTCTAGCCTGGGTGACAGAGCAAGACCTTGTCTCAAAAAAAAAAAAAAAAAAAAAAGAGGGGGACAAAACTGCCACTTCAGTGCACCTTGATAATTCTCATAGGCACTACTGAGCCTTGCAGAGGACCACACTTTCAGAATACTGTAATGGTGAAACCCGTCTACCAGGGAAATTCCTGCCCATTTCTAATCTGAAAGATGCTAATCAAACATCCCCCCATCCATGTGTGCAGAATACACGCTAGGGTACTATTTCTGCAGAGTGTAGAACTGCTCAGCGCTAAGAGACGTGGTTACTGTATACGGCCTGGCACAGCATTCAGCTAAAATGATAGTGAGAAGTCCTAGGGCCCGTGCAAGTGTCCACATTCATGCAGCACAAAAGAGCCAGGTGCCGCTCGCTCTGCAACAGACTCCAACCCTCCAGCAGAAGGAGGAGAACAGAAGCCCAAAATTGTTTTGCTATAGTTAAAAGAGAAAACAGACATCTGTGCGTGCCTGTTGACAGAAGTGAGTTTGACAGAGATGAAATCAACAAAGACAACTAAAAGAAAGGGCAGTAAGAGACACATAAAAACTAGGGGGTTGTCAGGTTTGGAGGCCAAGGACCAGGTGGGGACCCAGTGGCAGGTAGGATGGAGGGACCTACTGCAGGAGTGCAGTGGATGGGAAGGCAAGGAAGAAGATGACCTGCAGAAACCCTTCACCACGTCTGCACGTGAAGAACAGAAGAAACGGGCTGCTGGGTGAGGATGAGGGCAGAGGGGGATATTTTAAGTTTTGAAGCGTGGTGGCAAGGAGGTGCGGTAGCTCCTGTGTGACAGCCTCGCTAGGCTCTATGAAGTGGAAAATTGGATCATCTGTGAAGAGGAAGCGGGGAAGAGAAGCAGGCACAAGTCTGAAGAGAGTAGGCTAGATTGTAACAGTCACCGTGAAACCTAAGAGTGACAGTTAACCAGAATAACATGTACAATTACTGCATAGTGCCAAAGTGAGTGCCTGAAATTTGCGTGCACCGGTACCAATCTGCCCAGGTGTATGATTTTCTCCCAGAGTGCTTGGCAGCCCAGGTACAAGAAAAAGGAACAAACGATCAGGAAATGGGGGGCTTTGGCTAGAGAGTGATTTACAGTCTGGACCCTGGATTCTAAGTTGTATAAGAAGGAAAATATGCCGGGTGCGGTGGTTCACGGCTGTAATCCCAGCACTTTGGGAGGCCGAGGCAGACAGATCACTTGAGCCCAGGGGTTCAGGAGCAGCCTGGGCAACACAGCAAAACCCTGTCTCCACAGAAAATACCAAAAAAAAAAAAAAAAAAAAAATTAGCCAGGCATGGTGGCACGTGTCTGTGATCCCAGCTACCCAGGAGGCTGAGGTGGGAGGACAGCTTAGCTTGAAAGGTCAGGGCTATAGACTCCTGCCTGTGAGATAGAGTGAGACCCTGTTTCAAAAAAAAGAAGGGAAATAAAAGTTAGAAGAAACTGATGGATACAGCACCAAGTAAACAGCAGACTACAGGTCTTAATGTAGGCAGAGGTAGGGAATAAATTTTTGTGGCAAGGTAGATGGGCTTGAAGAAGTGGGCGAATAGGAAATTTCTTTTATTTATTAATTTATTTTTAGAGACAGCCTTATCCTGTCACCCAGGCTGGAGTGTGGTGGCATCATCATAGCTCACTGTAGCCTCTAACTCCTTGGGTTCAAGTAATCCTCCTGCCTCAGCCTCTTGAGTAGTTAGAACTACAGGCATTTGCCATGAGGCCTGGCTAATTATTATTTTATTATTTATTTATTTTTGAGACAGAGTTCACTCTATTGCCCAGGATGGAGTGCAGTGGCACAATCTCGGCTCACTGCAACCTCTGCCTCCTGGGTTCAAGCAATTCTTCTGCCTCAGCCTCCCGAGTAGCTGGGATTACAGGTGCGTGCCACCATGCCCGGCTAATTTTCTGTATTTTTAGTAGAGACAGTGTTTCACCATGCTGGCCAGGCTGGTCTTGAACTCCTGACCTCATTATCTACCCGCCTCGGCCTCCCAAAGTGCTGGGATTACAGGTGTGAGCCACCTTGCCCAGCCAGACTGGCTAATTTTTAAAAATTTTTTGTAGCAGCAGAGTCTCACTATGTTGCCCATGCTGGTCTCTAACTCCTGGCCTCAAGCGATCTTCCCGCCTCAGTCTCCCAAAGTGCTGAGATCACTGGTGTGAACCACTGTACCTGGCCTCAAATAGGGAATTTCTGACTTGCTGATCTGAACTGTAAGCAGACAAGGTCTAAAGACTGGGGGGTCAGGGGGCAGCTGAGGAGAAGATCACTGATGATGAGAGCCCTGATATGGTTTTGTTCTATGTCTCCACTCAAATCTCACCTTGAATTTTACTAATCCCCACATGTCAAGGGTGGGACCAGGTGGAGGTAATTGAATCATGGGGACAGTTTCCCCCATGCTGTTCTCATGATAGTGAGTTCTCACGAGATCTGATGGTTTTATAAGGGATTTTCCCCTTCGCTCAGCACTCATTCTCTCTCCTGCCGCCCTGTGAAGAGGAGCCTTCCACCATAATTGTAAGGTTCCTGAGGCCTCCCCAGCCATGCAGAACTGTGAGTCAATTAAATCTCTTTTCTTTATAAATTACCCAGTCTTGGGTATGTCTTTATTAGCAGTGGACTAATACAAACCCAAAACCCAAGCAGCCACAGAAACAGATGGGTTGTCTAATGAAGCTGAAGCAGGCTGGAAAGCAATGAGCCAGTCATTAATGATGAGTGGGAGTGATGGGCAAGTCAGTAGGTCACAGTTACAAGGTGGACAAAACGATGGGTCTTACCCATGCCTGATGCCCCAAAGAGAGGGCTATCACACAAGGGGGGAAAAGCAATGATCCAGGGCAGCCATGCCAAGAATGGGTGCTACCAATCCCACCTTCTGAACAGTTACATCTCTGCAATGTTAAAACTAATCTACCTAATCAGGTCATTCCTGCCAATTTTTAATCTGGAAGATGCATATCAACCTTTCCCCTGCATTTATACAAAAATAAATACTATTTCTACAGGTTTTCCAAGTAAAATCTTCAATGAATGGAAAATCTATCTTAAAACTTTCAGAAAGGATCACACATTTACCCACAAGCTTACAGGGTGTAAGTAAATTGCCATTTTTATTTTTTTTAATGCCAAGTGTTTATTATATCTTATACCAACTGGAAACAAAGTTTTGCCTCAAAATTAGAAATCTATTTCTTTATCATTTGTACCAAAGATTCAGGGATCTGGTATATTTTTACTATCTCCTGATCTTCCAATATTTTGTCACTCATTCAACTTACAGTCTCATATATGATGCATCTTTTTATGTTACTAGAGGTATTTCATGGGGAAATTTAGCTCTTCTACTCCTCTGAATCATCTTGTTGTCTCCTTTGGGAAAATTTAATTGATATCCACCCTTCTATTTTCCATTTTCCCAATTGAATGCTCCCCTGTTCTGCCACGGCACTCTATGGATAGCTCTGTTATTGCACTTAACACATTCAAATGTCAACCACAGCAAACTTTGTAACCTTGGGCAAGCACTTAATCTCTCTGGGTCTTACCTTACTTATGTATAAAATGGAGAAAATAACAGTAAGAACTTCATCAGGCTATTTATCCACTCATGAGCTAATGCCCAGAGAGTAGTTAGAACAGCGCCTTCCATACAGTAAGTGCTAGTGAAGCTTTTGCTGTTAGTACCATGATATGCATTTGTACGTCTCTCCTTTTGGATTTGTTTGCACCTTTAAAATGGGGACTAGGTCTTAATCTCTGTATCTGCAGTGCCTGGTATAGTGAATAAATGCATGCATCAATTGATTAGTTTTTTTGTTTTTTTTTTTTCTGAGACAGGGTCTCTCTCTGTCATTCAGGCTGAAGTGCAGTGGTGCCCACTGAAGCCTCAACATCTTTGACTCAATCAGTCCTCCCATCTCTGCTGCCCTTGTAGCTGGGACTACAGGTGGGTACCACCAAGCCCAGCTAATTTTTTTTTTTTTTGTAGATACAAGGTTTCACCATGTTGCCCAGGCTGGTCTTGAATTCCTAGGCTCAAGCAATCTGCCTGTCTGGGCCTCCCAAAATGCTAGGATTATAGACATGAGCCACTGTGCCCAGCCCCATTAGTTTTTATCTCACAAAAAAAGTAAAAATGTAGATATTAAAAATAATAGGCCAAAGCATCACCTTACTTATAACCCATCTTGTTTGAAAAGTAATTTAAGGCAGTTCATAAAGTACAGCCTGACATTTCAAATACGTAACTTAAATGAAACAAGTTAAAATTAAGGGTGCAGCACCTTGGGGGTTTAGGCAGGAGGACTGCATGAGCCCAAGAGTTCAAGACCAGCCATGGCAACATGGTGAGACCCCATCTCTAATGATTAAAAAAATAAAATCAAATTAAAGGTAGAACTGTATCATCAATACCACTAAAATGTCAGTGTCAAAATAAACTTAAGAATTAAGTACACTTACATATATTTGGACTGTAAGAATAAGAAATTTTTCACTATTGCTATAGAAAAAGGAAAAAAATGTCCGCGACATAGCTCTAGACCAGAGTTTGCTATGTGGATTTCTTTCACAGATCTAGGTATCCAGGGAGGAGAAAAACTCCATAACAACTGAGGTCCCCTACTTAATATGCTACAGTTCTGCAGTAGGGAAGTCCCAAAGTTGATGGCAACAGAAGGGAAACAACTGGGACATCCACAAACATTCAGATGATTGTGGCTGTAAGTTCCAAACGTTCATGACGCCCACAGATGCTCAGCGTGGGGAGGTGGCTCCTCTCCATCTCCAGGAGAAAACAGCCACTTCCCACATCTCACCCGTGTTTAACATTTCTACGGGACACCTATCTAGGACCATAACACCACCCTATGTAAAACTAGCACTGCTAAGATTCTGTCATTCTGGTTCTTTTCAGATAGTAATTATTTCTAAAACTGTTGAAAATGAAGGCTGGGCGCAGTGGCTCACACCTGTAATCCCAGCACTTTGGGAGGCCGAGGTGGGAGGATCACCTGAGATCAGGAGTTCGAGACTAGCCTGACCAACATGGAGAAACCCTGTCTCTACTAAAAATACAAAATTAGCCAGGCGCGGTGACACATGCCTGTAATCCCAGCTACTCGGGAGGTTGAGACAGGAGAACTGCTTGAACCCAGGAGGCAGAGGTTGCAGTGAGCCAAGATCGCGCCATTGCACTCCAGCCTGGGCAACAAGAGCGAATCTCCATCTCAAAAAAAAAAAAAAAGAAAGTGAGTCTCACATAACTAGTAGAACATTCCTCTTTCACTGACACGTGAAAAATAAAAAAAGCCACCTTTTTCATTGAAATGGAATTTAATGAAAGTCTATGTTAAAGTCTGGGAGTGTTAGTGTTTCACAGAGGAAGAAAAATGTTTCTCATATCCTTCAGGTCACCCAAGTAGAAATCTATATAAAAAGGGTGAGTGTGAAGAGTTAAGAGGAAAACCTTTAGCAAACTGAGGTTGTTCCTACTTGCTGAAAGGGTCTCTCATTTCTATTCATGAATGGCCTTTCTACGCTTTCTCCTGAGCCACAGAAGAGGACATTTCAGCACAACCTAAGGTAGACTGAAACAAGTAAAGCATCTGGATAAACTCCAGCATGAACACTGAAGAAAGAAACACGACTAATAAGCTCTCTTCTCCACATGCTGGAGATTCTACTGATGGTAACACACTCAGACACAAACATGTTAACCAATAATAATCAACTTCACTGCTAAAGCAATCACTTGAAGTGATAACTTCCCTTCTGCTTTCCCAAATAAGGGAGCACAAAATATATACATATATATGAACATTCTCTTCCAAGACAGAGCATTAAAAAGATAAAGCACCACACACACACACACACACACACACACACACACACACACACACCCCTTAATAACAGTGTGTGTCCTTTAATTAAATGTTGGGCTTTTTAATTTACTTATTTTAAGTTGTTGTTTCTGTGATCTCAATCTGACAAGAATTGCATTTGAGGATTAAAATTGCCAAGCACATACCTTTTTAGTTCCTCATCTTTTAATTACTACATAAGTGGTTGCCTAGGAAACCTCCAGACTGAATGATGAAGCTCAAACGCATTCTCATTTCTAAGCTTGCAGGTTTGACTCACTACCTTTGCTCCCCAAAAACTAAGTCCTCCAGAATTATTAGAGCCAGATATTTTTGCAACCTGGATGACATGTTAAAAAAAAAACACACAAAAGGTGAGTAACTATTTTTTCTGAATACAGGTTTCTTGGAGAAATAAAAGTTTAAAAGGCCAAGTCCCTACTCACAGAAAATTCAGAAGAGAAATGCATGTCTTCAAATGCACCCATACAATCTGTTACCAGGTAATTGTGGAGTGTTATTTTTATGGTAATATGTTAACATGGTAGTCATTAAACATTATAATGAAAGACAATAAAGAACCTGGGAAAGCAGACCATGGAGACACCAAAGGAAAATAATGTCAGAGGGGATGCAACCCCCCAACCACTGCAGAAACCACCCCTAGCTCTGCCACCAGCTCTGGTTCCCTGTCCTTTCTTACAACCTAGCTCCACCTCTGCCCAGAATGACATGACATCATCATTGAACAGTGGCAAGAAAATATAGATCTATTTTGCTGTATGCCAAGTAAACAGGGCTGATCACCATACACAAATATGTACGCAACTGAGCATAAACGCATCTCAGAAGGTTCTGTTTTAACCACAGCAGATGCACTGAAGTAGGCTCATCTGGCAGCCCTCAGAGGAAGGACCGAGTGTTGCATAATTCCAGCAAATGACAGCAGAAATACTGAGAACAGCCAGAACACCCAGGCCAGATGGTACTGTGGTTCTGAAGCAGTGCCTGAGGCCAGAGACGTGAGCATGCCTGGGGAAGACAGAGGTGGGGCAAGTGGGCCCAGTGGCTGGAGGCAGAGTACACTCAGCAGAAGGCCTTTGATTACTTTCTCTCAGCCCTGATCTCAAAGTCTGGCTGCTTCCTCTAACATCCTTGCATCATGATCTCATCATCATTTACTTTAAATTTATAAATTTTGAACCAACTCTTCCGGAGGAAAAGCAACAACGAATTTCCACCTCCATCCCCCAGCTATGCTTCTGCCTCAGGGTAGAGGAGTTTGGGTAGGAGAGGAAAAGACAGACCAGAACTCAAGGCTCTCAGGCCGGGCACGGTGTGGCTCTTGCCTGTAATCCCAACACTTTGGGAGGCCAAAGTGGTCAGATCACTTGAGGTCAGGACTTTGAGACCAGCCTGGCCAATAAGGTGAAATACCATCTCTACTAAAAATACAAAAATTAGCCAGGCATGGTGGGATGTGCCTGTAATCCCTGCTATTTGGGAGGCTGAGGCAGCAGAATTGCTTGAACCCAGGAGGCGGAGGTTGTAGTGAGCCGAGTTTGCGCCACTGCACTGCACTCAATCAAGCTTAGGCGACAAAGCAAGACTCCATCTCAAAAAAACAAGCAAACAACAAAAAGAACCTCAAGGCCCTCATCATTTCTCCCCAGGATAACTAAAATTTTCTGCTAACTACTATCCCCACTGCTCCAACCTCACACTGTAGCTAATCCACTCCCCACAAGGATGGTCAAGATTTTCCTTCACTTAAATAAATTCCCTCCCTGGCTTCTATACTGCCTTCAGGATGAAAACCCAAGTTCCTCTCAGCTTAGTTTAGAAAGCTCTTCACCAGGTATGCCCTTGAAAACTTGATTGCATTCCACTGTAATCTCAAAATTGTCAAAGAAAAACTGTTCTGTACCCAGTCTGGAACAGAATCAAGTGGCCTGCTATAAAATTCACAATATCTACTAGGAAGAAATGAACAGCATTCTTGGGCGGGGGGTGGGGGGGTGGGGGGAAGCTTGCTTTTTTTCTAATGCAATTTCCTAAATGAACTTTAAGGAAATTAAGACTTGCTCTGGGCAACTCATTACCATCTACCCGGCTGACTGTCGGCTATCACAGTGTAGAGGTTTTTAACCAGACATTCGTTTCAATGATGATATTTAATCACTTTCTTCCCTTAATGTCCCTACCAAGAGTGAATCGTTGAATGTGCCTACTGCAGGCCTTTCTCCTTGCATTGCAAAGCTAAAATAAACTGTTGGCACATGCTCAAAATTAAACTGTCTGAAAAGTTTTAACAAAAGCTACCTAACCTAAAGCAGGTCCTTTTGCCTTGCAGTCTCAGGACACTTTTCGGTCTCTTGCCTCCTTGGGCCTTCGAATACTCAGCAACCTCCTACAGCGAGCACCCACCAAGGCTGACACCAGGAATATTCAGGAAAAATTGTTTTACTATTTTTGTTTGTTGGCTTTTGGATGGGAGGACTTTTATTTTTTTATTTTATTTTTTTGAGACTAGAGTCTCGCTCTGTTAACCTCTGAGACTCAAGCAATGCTCTCACCTTGGCCTCCTAAGTAGCTGGGACTACAGGCATGCACCACCACACCCAGCCAATTCTTTTGTCATACAAGCAGTGTTTCAATCTGTTGCCTAGTCTGGTCTCAAATGATCCTCCTGCCTCAGCCTCTCAAAGTGCTAGGATTACAAATGGGAGCTACTTCGACCAGCCCTGGATGACTTTTAAATGCCTTAAGAGAAAGACAGTCTCTGTTCCCCTCCAATTTCCCCCTGGCCTTTCAGATCTCTGGGAATACTCTCAATAAGAAAAAACTTCCCCTGAGGACTGGACCTGGTGCTGGAGGACAAAGGGAAGCTTCCCCCACCCCCCCCTCCGCCCGGAATGCTGTTCATTTCTTCCTAGCAGGATATTGTGAATTTTATAGCAGACCACTTGATTCTGTTCCAGACTGGGTACACTCTCTGCCCTAACCCCTCAGTGGCAACCCCCATCTTCTCTGGTTAACTTCTATCCATCTCCAAAGTCCATGTCAATCATAGGTCAAATGTTAGTTCCTCCGGGAGAACTTGCCAAGGAGGCTGAACCCAAGTTCTTCCAGGTGCTTCAGGATCAGAGCTGTTACTGTATTGCACTGCATTTATCTCACCAGAGTGGGAGCTCACTGAGGACAGCACGGGGCCTTTTTATTTCTGTATTCCCCACCCTATCACAGAGCCTGGCTCAAAACGAGCACATCTTAAATGTTTGCTGAATGCATGAATGCCAACAGCCAAGTGCAGGAGTCAACCTTCCAGGCAAAGGTGTTACATTTCCTTGTGTAATTCACCTTTGGGGGCTCTGTGTTTGCACCAAGCCAAAATCAGATGGGATAACCTGATGTTAAGACTGTTGTTTCTACATCTCAGTGTTAAGGAGGGAGACAAAGCTGGGAAAAATGTACTGAAAGGGGTCATCACTGTGCAGCCTAGTAACCAACCCTAAAATGCAGCCTCTCCCTGGACCGAGGTGGAACTGGAATCTGCCAGGCGGCCCCGGCAGCACTCTCCTGAGGACCTGGCACAGAGCGGGTAGTCCTGGAGTGACTCAACCCGCTGAAAAGCACGGACAAGCCCGCCTGTCTAAGAGAGGAAGAAATGTTTAAATATAAAATTTCCTAAAATGTTTAAACCAGAGGAAAAACACAGAATCTTTCAGAGGAGAAGCAAAATGAAAAGACAGATAATACCTTTAAAGCAGCCTTATAGATCTAAATCTTCTTGGCACAAGAACATAAAAATTTAGTTGTTTTATGAAAATATCACGTTAGGTAAGTTCCGGGGATGTCAGGGCCTGAGGGTGAACCAGGAATATTTGGGAAAAATTCTTTTTTACTATTGTTATTTGTTGGCTTTTGGATGGGAAGACTTTTATTTATTTATTTTTTATTTTTTTTTGAGACAAGCTTCTCGCTCTGTTGGCTTCTGAGGCTCAAGCAATGCTCTCGCCTTGGCCTCCTAAGTAGCTGGGACTACAGGCATGCACCACCACACCCAGCCAATTCTTTTGTCATACAAGCAGTGTTTCAATCTGTTGCCTAGGCTGGTCTCAAATGATCCTCCTGCCTCAGCCTCTCAAAGTGCTGGGATTACAGATGGGAGCTACCTCCACCAGCCCTGGATGACTTTTAAATGCCTTAAGAGAAAGACAGTCTCTGTTCCCCTCCAATTTCCCCCTGGCCTTTCAGATCTCTGGGAATACTCTCAATAAGAAAAAACTTCCCCTGAGGACTGGACCTGGTGCTGGAGGACAAAGGGAATGCCCAGGGACTTTGCTGTCTGTATACAGGTTACTAGTTTTCTTCTCATTTAACACAACTTCCATCTGGTGCATCTGCAAGGGTGCTTCAGAGTGGAAGGACTGATGGCAGGTTCCTGTCTACCACCGAGGCTTTTCCCATGTTCTTAGAGGGAGAGAGGAGGGTGACGGAACACACTGAAATGGGAACCCCCTGTCCCCACAGAAACCGTGGTATTCTCCTACACAAACACTAGAAAGTCCCAGAACAACATAGGTGGTCCCCACAGATGTTCTTTAACTCTTTTTTTTTTTTTTTGAGACTGAATTTTGCTCTTGTTGCCCAGGCTAGAGTGCAGTGGCGCAATCTCGGCTCACCGCAACCTCCGCCTCCTGGGTTCAAGACATTCTCCTGCCTCAGCCTCCCGAGTAGCTGGGATTACAGGCATGCGCCACCACACCTGGCTAATTTTTTTTGTATTTTTAGTAGAGACAGGGTTTCTCCATGTTGGTCAGGCTGGTCTCGAACTCCTGACCTCTCAGGTGATCCGCCTGCCTCAGCCTCCCAAAGTGCTGGGATTACAGGTGTGAGCCACTACGCCTGGCCTAACTAACTTTCCTATAGAGTACTAACTACAAGATGATCTACCTTATAATTTGATTTATCACAGTTCTTTATCTCAGTATATTTTTCCAAAAGGGGCTCAACATTTATCATCTTTTTGAAGGTCATTTCAAAGCCTTAGAAACTGGCCTCAACACCTATCAGATCTGAGCAGTAAAAATACACCCTGACTACTGAGCTTGAAGCATGCGAGAGCCTACAGCTAACCAGGGAGGACACGGTGAGTTTAGTAAAAGGCAGGTAAGGAGGAGCCTTGCGTCCAAAGCTCTGTAGAATTTTCTTTACTTGCTGCATTAAAAAAAAAAGACCCAGAATATATCCAAAGATCTTACATTTAATAGGTCTTTAACCTGAGAACAAATCAATTAATTTTTAGATTTCATTTTATCATGCTCCTTCTTACACATCCATACTTAGAAAAAAGAATGAGTAATATTAAAACAAAGTAGCGGCACACTGAACAGACCTCACACCACTGAGATAGAAGACGAATGCAATCATATCCTACATTCTACACATATCTGAAACGTTAAAAGAAACTTACAGAACGTGTGGGAATCCCCCGCATGAAATTAAGAATTGTTTGACTGACTAAAAGTAGAATTGAAGGGTTGAAGAAAGGATTTCCCCTGTGGTTGATTAAGAACATTATTCTTGTTTTGAGTCGTCATACCAAGTGACCATGAAGTGAGAAGACTTGTTAAAATGCATTTTTTGAACTTTTTCCCTTGGTGCTAGATCCCAAGACTGGCTTAGAAACAAAATACTGTAACATACTCCAACTTTCTTAAATAAATTACAGTAACACCAAGAGAGGGAACAGGAAGTTCTACTGTTCTTAAGTAAGTTGATGGTAACACCATGAAGAGGAAACACAAAGTTCTAATGTTCTGAAAAGACACTTTAACCAGTCCACCTTAATGGAATGCCTGCAACTGAGGATGAAGTAAAATGTCTGCAAATGTGGGTCTGAAAATTGGTCATATAAATCATCATAAAATGTATCACACAGTTTTTTGAAACAGTCAGTTTCCTAAAACATGTGACATGATGATTCAATGAACAAATACATCATTTATATACATCTCTTCAAGAACATTCCTATTGTATCTAAAATAGTAACATATTCTTCTTTCATCCATATTTTAGCAAATGGGTTTGAAGTGAAAATGTAAAGAAAGTTATCGGAGTGGAAAAGAAAATCAGACAAAAATGGTCAAATTCATTAAGAATTTCACCTCCCACAAACATGAAAACAACAAGCTATCTGAAATCTGAACCTGAGGTTCAACTACTCTACAAGAAGTGGTGTGTGGAAGGTCAAACTACTCACGATGTTAGGGGCCGGGTGCCGCCTGAAATCCCAGCACTTTGGGAGGCCGAGGAGGGTGGATCACAAGGTCAGGAATTTGAGACCAGTCTGGCTAATATGCTGAAACCCCAGCTCTACTAAAAATACAAAACGTAGCTGGGTGTGGTGGCAGGTGGCTATAGTCCTAGCTACTTTGGGAGGCTGAGGCAGGAGAATTGCTTGAACCCGGGAGGCAGAGGTTGCAGTGAGCTGAGATCGTGCCACTGCACTCCAGTGTGGGTGACAGAGCGAGACTCCGTCTCAAAAAAACAAACAACTATTCATGATGTCAGAGAGCATTCAAATTCACAAATCTTTAATTTACACATAAAAAGATAACAGCAGATTCCTGAGAATAAACATATTTTGGTATTTATTAGGTAAGCTGCAGTGTGGATAAAACATTCACATACTAAACTTTATTCCCTGGCAGCAGGAGAAAAAGGAGGCATTCTTATGCCAGAAGAAGGAAGCACAATCTGTGGAGGCGAATGAGCAGAATGCAGTAGCTGGTGCAGTAGAAGGATGATGTATTTTACAGAGCATGAAGATTTTAAAAGTAAAACCAGGAAGGGCGCGGTAGCTAATGCCTGTATTCCCAGCACTTTGGGAAGCCGAGGCGGGCGGATCACTTGAGGTCAGCAGTTTGAGACCAGCCTAGCCAACATGGTGAAACCCCATCTCTACTAAAATTAGAAAAATTAGCCAGGCGTGGTGGCACACACTTGTAATCCCAGCTACTTGGGAGGCTGAAGCAGGAGAATGGCTTGAACCTGAGAGGCGGAGACTGCAGTGGGCTGAGATCATGCCACTGCACTCCAGCCTGGGTGACAGAGAGAGACTCTATCTCAAAAAACAAACAAACAAACAAAACAAACAATAAACCAAATGTACAAGGAGTGGAAGAAAGATTCAACATAGCTACTATTTCCAATACTTCTTCGGTTTAGAATAAATTTTTATTCATTCTTAAGGCTCTAAACACAAACTCTCTATATTCAGAGTCAAAAAAATATTAGGTATGGTTTCAAATATAACTGGGTACCAACAGGTAAGACAAGTAATAAAACTTTTAACTTGAGACTATGCAGTGCTTGGTGAGCTGCTTCCACAGAACGGAGTATTGGAAAGAAGGGAAAACAAATTTCCATGGTCAAGGTGAGCATGAGCAGTGGTAAGTCATGTTGATAGCATTCTCTTTTCACACGGATGTGATAAGGATATCCCTTCACCTCTGTGATTGTCCTCCCAAAAACCTACATCCCAGTCTAATAATGAGAAAAACATGAAAAAATCCAAACTAAGGTACATTCTGCAAAATACCTGCCCAGTATTTCTCAAAATTGACGAGGTCATCAAAAACAAACATCTCAGAAACGATCACAGACTGGAGGACATTAGGAGACATGGTGGCTAAATGTGCTGTGATATCCTAAGTGCAGAACAGAAAAAGGACATTCGGAAAAATGGGTGAGCTCTGAATAAAATGTGGATTTTAGTTAACAGTAAAGTACCAATGTTTCTTCCTTAATTGTGACAAATGTAAAATAATAATGTAAGAGTCAGCAACAGGAGTCACTGAGTAAGGGGCATATGGAAACTCGGTACTATCTTTGAACTTGTCTTCAAATGTATAATTATTCCAAAATAAAGAGTTTATTTAAATTTTTAAAAACTAGGCCAACAGCACCGAGGTATGTATGGTCCTTCAGGTGTGCACTGCAGCCTTGGCTGCAGCGACAGGGACAAGCACAGGCTTGGGTCCTGGTCACCCTGCCTGCTGACCAACAGACACACTGGCCGATTTGGGAACCTGTCTCAGATGCCAGTAGACCACAGATGGCGTGCATGCGACAAGAACAAACATCTCTGAAGTGCCTAACACCCCCATCTGAAGTGAAAAATAGGCAATTTTATGCAAGAAAAAAAGACAAGGCCTAAACAGGTTGGCTGGGAGCCATCAGTGCTCTGTGAAAACACATTGACAAACCAGCCTTCAGACTTCACTTGGCAAATACCACTGCCAGCATCCAGGCAGGTGTGAAACAGTCATACAGACCTCCCTTGCATACCCAGCAGGCTCTGTGTCCTGTTTCCTCACCACAAAAAAAGGTAAATCAGAGAAGTGGGGATATAGAATTCCTTTAAATATCTGGGGGAGAAAGTAGCTCACACACAAAAAAGGCTTCTTCAACCAAGCAGCAGTTAGTGTCTATTTTCAGGAATCTGTCCAGCCAGGGAACACGTGGCACCATGAGAGACCTGTTTTGTAAGGGGGAGGCAGCAAAGCCTGTGCAGTGCTGTTCATTACAGAAAAACATTTTGTCCTTACAGAATAAACATGTGGCAGGAGTGCATTTGCTGCAGTGGATTTCTTTAATTACACTGAATTTTAACCCAAAAAGAAATCTGGGGGTTTACCTGCTCTAACCAAAAAGTTCCAGAATTTATGAACTAGATGAATATGTAGCACTCATTAGGCCAGAAAATTAAAATACAAATGCCTTTAAGGATTTTTTTTTTTTTTTTTTTTTAAGAAAATTAACACAGTGTAGGCCAGGCATGGTGGCTCAAGCCTGTAATCCCAAACACTTTGGGAGGCCGAGGCAGGCGTATCACTTGAGGTCAGAAGTTCGAGACCAGCCTGGCCAACGTGGTAAAACCCCATCTCTACTAAAACAAAAATTAGCCAGGCGTGGTGCAGGGCACCTGTAATCCCAGCTAGTTGGTAGGAAGGAGAATGGCTTGGACCCGGGAGACAGAGATTGTGGTGAGCCAAGATAGGTTACTGCATTCCAGCCTGGGTGACAGAGCAAGACTCTGTCTCGAAGGAAAAAAAAAAAAAAGAAAGAAAATTAACAGTGTCAGTCAAAATTATAGTAGTTTTACAGGAAAGTTACCAAATTATTTTCGCTTATCCAAGAGAAAAATGATGCAGAAGTAGCCCAGAAAAATTCTGAAAAAAATAATAATGATAACGATGCTCAACCACACACAACAATTTATTATACAGCTCTGATAATTAAAACAGCATGGCAGTAGAACTAGAATAGACAGGCATGTCCACAGACGTGTCCGTGGAATATAATAAGACATCTGAAAACAAAACAAATACTCAAAACAAATTCATTTATTCCAACATTTATTGAGTGCCTGCTATGTATGGGTGCTATGGATGGTTACTTGATGGCAAAATCAAAAAGTGAATGTCAGACCAAAGGGTTAAGTATTCAATAACTGGTTGTGTGGGGAAAAAGATATTTTTCTCACATTTTACACTCAAATACATCTCGAATACTTAATTATATACAACTCCTAGCACTACCAGAATAAAACAGGTGAATATTTACATACAATTTTATGATGGGAAATATGCAAGTTCGAAACAAGCATTGTGAAATATGTTAATTTAAAATGTTAACAGGGCATAAACTACTGACTAGCTAAGTAATGGATGGTCATGCAGTCATTAAATTGTTGATGAAGAAGTGTGTTTACTGGCATTTAAAAAGTTATAAAAATGATGTGTACCTAAATATAGGTATCAAAGAAGACATACACAGAACATCTATCCCATAAGAACATCATTACTCTTCAAACTAATCTATATAGTTAATGCATGACCTCAATCAAAGGAGGGTTTTTCATGGAGCAGAACTCTAAAATGTCTATGGAAAAGCAAAATGCAGAGAGTAGGGATGATTTTAAAGAAGAACAAGAAAAGGAGACTTAAACTACCAGACACTGAGACACAATAAAGAAATAAAGATATATTTTAAAAGTATGATGGTAGCTCATACCCGTAATCCCAGCATTTTGGGAGGCCAAGGTGGGTGGATCACTTGAGGTCAGGAGTTCGAGACTAGCCTGGTCAACATGGTGAAACCCCATCTCTACTGAAAATACAAAAACTCAGGTGGATGTGGTGTGCACTCCTGTAATCCCAGCTACTCAGGAGGCTGAGGCATGAGAATCGCTTGAACCTGGGAGGCGGAGGTTGCAGTGAGCTGAGATTGTGCCACTGCATTCCAGCCTGGGCGACAAGGTGAGACTCCGTCTCAGAAAAAAAAAAAAAAAAAAAAAAAAAAAAAGGGCATGAAAGTGGGGCAAGAAAAAAGAAATATACCAGTGGAACTAAATAACCGCCACCACCCCACCCCCACCCCCCCTACACACAAAAAGACGTAGATCTACATAGACAGAAAGTTGGTAGGACAGAATGGCACTGCACATTGTTGGAGAAGGGAGGCACAGGCTATTACATGGTGCTAAGACAACAGGTCATCCATGAGAAAAACAAAATTAGCAACTATACCTCAGGCTGTACACAAAACTATTTTAGATGGACAGCAGGTGAAATTGTGAAAAGCAAAACTTTAAAACTTTTAACAGAGGGTATTTTATATGACCTCAGCCTAAGGGAGAATTTCTAAAATAATACACCCAGAAACAATGCCCAAAGGAAGGATTACATTACAAGGAAACTCCTATTCAACAAATGGCATTATTTTAAAAGTTAACAATCAAGCCCTAAACCAGGAGAAAATATTTTTACTCATATAGACTACAAAGAATTGATATGAAGAATATATAAAGATTGCCTACACATCAGTAAGAAAAAGAAATCAACAGAAAAATCACATGATTAGAAAAGGTACTTCACAGAAGAAACCCAAATAGCTAAACAAACACATAAATTCTCAATCTCCCTAGTTATCAACCAAATTCTAATAAAATGACAATGAGATACTACTCACTAGTTATCAACCAAATTCTAATACAATTATAATGACATACTATTTCACACCCATCAAATTGGTAGAATTAGGACCTGAGAATGCCAAGTGATTATGAAGACATGGGGTGAGATACAACCACTCCAGAGAGTAATTTCATTCTAGTTATTAAATTTGAAATTGTGCATACCCTAAGACCTGGTAATTTTCTGGTTGTATACCCCAGATGAACTCTGGTATGTGCACTAAGGAGAAATATAAATGAATTCATATAGCCACATTTTTGAATAGTGAAAAATTGCAAAAACTTAAGTCTCTCAATAGGAAAATACATTTTAAAATTGTGACATATTTTAAAAACTGAATACCATAAAACAATTAAAATAACTGAACTAGAGCTACAAATATTAATATAAGTGAATTCCAAAAACATACAGCAAAAAGGGCAGGCTCAGACAATGTATACAATATAGACTGTAGTGAATACTGAGACGGCTGCTGGTGTCTCTTTAGGACTAAAGAGCTTATCCCCCAGTTTCTACGAGTGTTGCAAGTTAACAGCCCTCAGTTGAAAGAGGCACCTCACCAAGGTCTCATCCCTTCTTCAGGGATAGTTTTCTTCCCATAACTGGTGAATGTGAAGCTACCAAGGCCTGGCCCCTCACCCCAGCTTGGTACCATCCTCAAGGGCTACCCCACCTTCAGCATTCCCTTTGGGATCAGCTGAGGCCTATGTTGTGATAGCACCGCCGCCCAATTCCTCCCTGGCCCAGTTGTGCTTCCTCCTATTTCACAAGTGTTAATCCTAAAATCTCCTTAACAACTTCCTACATGTTAATCTTCTTTTCTTTTCTTTTTTTTGGATACAGAGTTTTGCTTTGTCACCCAGGCTGGAGTGCAGTGGCTCGATCTTGGCTCACTGCATCCTCCACCTCTCAGGTTCAAGCGATTCTCCTGCCTCAGCCTCCTGAGTAGCTGGGATTACAGGCATGCACCACCACGCCTGGCTAATTCTTTGTATTTCAGTAGAGATGGGGTTTCACCATGTTGGCCAGGCTGGTCTGAAACTCCTGACCTCAAGAGATCCGCCCACCTGGGCCTCCCAAAGTGCTGGAATTACAGGCATGAAGCACTTATGGTGCCTGGCCTTAATCTTCTCAGAGTTCCATTTCCCTTGGAACCTGACTTGCAACAGACACAATGTATATCCTGTTTTAAAACATGTACCATAATACAATTTATGTTGTGAAACAGTATTATTTACGTTTGGGAATACATGTGTATTTTGTAAAATTGTAAAAGCATGCACCAGAATGATGAACACCAAATTCAAGAGAGAAGTTACTTCTGGAAGGTAGAAAGGAGGACAGGCTTGTGGAGGCACATATACAATGTTTTAATAACTACATTACATTTTCATTCTTATACTCGACACTGTATACATACATATCGGTTAGAGTATTCCTTATGCTCCCTTTGTATATCCGAAATAATTCCATGACTTTTTAAAGTAACCTAAAAGGAACAGCTTGCCCTTGTATCAACCATTCTTCACTTTTTTTCTGCTGCAATAAACAAATGGATGACATTCATGTGGCCAACAGAGAATAATGGGTGTTCCCACATTTGAAACAAGAACAAATTTCCTGTTGGAAATTAAAAAAAAAAAAAAAAACAGGGCTACAGAGTTCTTTTTGCTTGCTTTTTTTTTTTTTAATGTGGCAATCTTGAGAAGTATTTACAAGTTTGTAATTCTATACCGTGTACTAGCAATGATCACTTTAAACAGGCTGCTACAGAGATAATATAAAATTATGCATAATTTCTACAGTAATTCCACTTCCCTTTCTTCTGCTCAAGAAATTAGTGGATTTCAAGTGACTGAGAGTGAAATTATAGTGATAACTTTGACTTTGTCAAGTTTCACACATCGTGGTGCCATGATTTGAGCCAGGGCAGTCTGACTCTGAATTTGAACAGTGTTTAATTGCCAGGAACAAACCACAGGGAAAACTTCTAAACAGAAGGATACAGAGCAAAAGGAAATGCCTAGGATTGTTGTTTCTAAATTCTCAACATTTCCCAATACAAAAAGTATTATGGTATAATTACAGTTCTATAAAACAATGTGCTCTATGTATAATACAAATACTACTAAAATAGATTACCTGAAAATTGTAAATTGAAGGACACATTCACAAAACTGAGATACAACTGGATTTTTCCCTAAATTTGTTAGATAATTCCACAATTGTCAATTCCACTCTGTTTGTTGAGATCTGGTCTTGGTTTCAAATTTTAAAATTTCACTGTATAATAAAATGAGTTCCATGTCCCAAGGGTTGGGCCACGGAAACAATGTTTTTCTCTGTTCCCACCCAATGTGAGCTATGTATGACAGCAACACATCACATAAAAGGATCTAGAAGCTCAAAATAAGAGAGAAAAAAAGTATGTGGGAGGGGAGCAGGATGAAAAGATTAAAATATTTTCTAACTCACTAATTTGAAGCAAACAGGTTTTGTACATATCCAAGGCACTGAGCACAAACAATTCAACTTCAACCAATGTTACTTATTCAGGACTACTACTAAGAAACTAAATTTTAAGTTCTATATTTGTTTAATATAAAAAATTTGGCCGGGCGCGGTGGCTCAAGCCTGTAATCCCAGCACTTTGGGAGGCCGAGACGGGCGGATCACGAGGTCAGGAGATCGAGACCATCCTGGTTAATATGGTGAAACCCCGTCTCTACTAAAAAGTACAAAAAACTAGCCGGGCGAGGTGGCGGGCGCCTGTAGTCCCAGCTACTCGGGAGGCTGAGGCAGGAGAATGGCGTGAACCCGAGAGGCGGAGCTTGTAGTGAGCTGAGATCCGGCCACTGCACTCCAGCCTGGGCGACAGAGCGAAACTCTGTCTCAAAAAAAAAAAAAAAAAAAAAAAAAAAAAAAATTTATAATACGGTCACAAAAGAGAAGGAAAACGTAACAAATATATCAACATGGTCAGACATTGACAATAAAGGATTGTTGACTGGGAATGAAATATGTAACACTCTGTCAACAAAGCTTTTCATACCTTAAAGGAATTTTATACGTAATCCCTCCCTGTTAACCCATTATGTGTTTCGAGTTCCTCTTTCTCCTGACACTGTCAAAAAACCTTTTTCTTTAACGTTTTCCCAGTAATCCGTTTATTCCTAAATTTTCAGCGACATTTTAGAAAGAAATCCAAACCTCAGCTCAGGTTAACATCTATACAGGCACTCCCTCTTGTGGTACAAAGGGAAACTGCCTGTTTACTCCAGCACTCAAGCCCAAGAAATCCTTTGAATTGAAAGCACTGAAGCAGGTTCTTTATTGTCTTCATTTTATAGACCAGGAAACAGCACAACTGAGGTCCAGCAACTTACTTCCTCGAGGCATCACAACCAGAGGACTGAGATTCAGCTCAGATGTCTGATATCCCTATCCCAAGGCCATGCACTTTGCACCACACCTCGTGACCTACAGCATCTATACACCATGTTCTTTTTGTTACCAAATTTCCAAGAATACATGTAAAGCAAGTAGCAACCACATATTACTGAAAGATGCATTTAATGCAATAAGAAGAATCTAATTTTAAACTTCTCCTGTTTTGATGTAGTTTCAAAGCAGCTGCTTAGCTAGTATTTTCAGTTTAATATATTCGTGATCATTAACAAAACAGCAAAGTGAATAATGGGCATAAATTGTCCTAAGGAGAATCATTTTCCACATTTATTTTTCAGTATTATCAAAACGTATGTAATTTTTCTTTTTTTCTTTTTTTTTGAGACAGAATCTTTCTCTGTTGCCCAGGCTGGAGTGCAGTGGCGCGATCTCGGCTCACTACAACTTCTGCCTCCCAGGTTCAGGCTATTCTCCTGCCTCAGCCTCCCGAGTAGCTGGGATTATGGGCGCACACCAAACCCACCTAATTTTTGTGTTTTTAGTAGAGACACGGTTTCACCACATTGGCCAGGCTAGTCTGGAACTCCTGACCTCAGGTGATCTGCCCACCTTGACCTCTCAAAGTCCTGGGATTACAGGCATGAGCCACTGCGCTCGGCTGTAAACAGAATTTTGTGTGTTATGGACCCACTTGTAACCAAAAGCGCTTCTCTGAAGGACAAGACAAATAATTAGAATTTCCAAAATAATAAACTGTCATCCTTATTTACATGTTAATGTCAATGGATCTGAATAAAAGAATTTATGTGGCTGGGCGCGGTGGCTCATGCCTGTAATCCCAGCACTTTGGAAGGCCAAGGCGGGTGGATCACCTGAGGTCAGGAGTTTGAGACCAGCCTGGTCAACATGTGAAACCCCATCTCTACTAAAAATACCAAAATTAACCGAGTGTGGTGGCACATGACTGTAATCCCAGCTACTCAGAAGGCTGAGGCAGGAGAATCGCTTGAACCTGAGAGGTGGAGTTTGCAGTGAGCCGAGATTGTGCCACTGCACTCCAGCCTGGGCGACAGGGCAAGACTCCGTCTCAGAAAAAAAAAAACAAGAATTTATGCTTTGTGTTAATGGCATGTCATAAAATTTCAAAACCTGCTGATTCCCAAACACCTATTTTATTTATCTTCATCATGAATTTATATGATGAAAAGTACCTCTTTTACAGGTTTTAACAGTTAAATGAACTAATACAAGTCAAGGACTGGTTAGTCTTTTATAAAGTTGACCCTTTTTATCTTCCTTGTACCACAGAAATATAAAGATGTACTCCCATAAATGGTAAAAATACAGAGGAAAGAAGCGAAGAGAGCAAGTAGGAAAAATAATTATCAAAAGGAACTACTAAATTCTTCAATGTGACACATTTTCACCTGCAAGAATTCTTCCACTCTGGAACTGCCCCGGTGTCCCATGGGGATTCCACCTGTACCAGTGAGACAGACTACAGCTCATGATGCTGCCCACCCACAGTTGGCCAAGACCTCGCTAGCTGCCCCTTTCTGCCTGATGCAGCACGTGTGTCCCCCCCAGAGCTGGGCCATGGAGCAAAGAGGATCACCTTTAAAGTCCAACCAAACATAGGCTGCATTCCCCTGATCAAACCTCCAAAGTGAATTCCTGGTCTCCTAAATCAATAAGCAAAACAAACAGATACAACCTCTGAGTATTTTGTATTCCTCAGCTCAGTGAATTCCCCACCACTTGCTGAGAAGGTCAAGGCAAAAGTTGAACTAATCCTTGACTCCTTTTTCTCCTATATTCTCCCTATCCTGCCAGTCAAAAGGGCATATAACTCCCAGTCACTGAATCTCTTGACTCGATCCCTCTCTTCTTTAATCCCAATGCCACAGCTTTAGATCAAGTCCTTACCAACATCTTGCAACCTGAATAACAGCCAAGTCCTATTCATCCCTCTGAACCTGGCTCTTCCATGCCCTCCTGCAAGGCCTTCCCCAGCCCCTCTCTGTGGATGTTCCTCCTCCCTTTTGAAGCAGGTTGGACACCAGCCCCACCCCGCCTCCCCACTATGCTTCTTTTATCCTTGCAGGTGGGTGTGTCTTTATCTTCAGGGTGCCTGAAACATATGAGTGTTCCACAAATTTTTGTTGAATAAGGGATTTGCTTTTGAGGGAAGGAAAAAGAGAAAAAGTAGAAGTTGGTTAACTAGTTGGTACTTTATTTGGAAAAATGGCTTAATGAATTTCAGTTTAAGAACTTTTTCCAAAATAAATTTTTTCTGTTTGCATAAACTTGGACAGAATCATGGGCAGGATGTCCTAGGGTCATTGCATTTTCATTAAAATTAGGTAAATGTCTAACTAAAAAACGCCCACTTTGACCCAAGTAGGTAAAATTAAATCTCCTATATATGGAGGGATTCGGGGCAACGGTGTGAGGTCGCTAACCCCAGAGATAACTGATTCCTGGTCTGGTGCAGAAAATGGCTAGACCCAGCTGGGAAGTGCTCCAAGAGGGTTGTCTCTCTGCTTCACTTCCCCAACCACTGCAAGGATCTTATGCTCCGATTACCCCCTATCTCTACATATACGGCAGTTGGGGTCAGGTGGGTGGACACCCAGGCCTAGAAGCAAAGGTATTAAGCCACCATCAATTTCCTTCCTGAAGAACTAAAAGGTGAAGGATAGGGCCAGGCATGGTGGCTCACACCTACAATTCCAGCACTTTGGGAGGCCGAGGAGGGCAGCTCATTTGAGGTCAGGAGTTCGAGACAAGCCTGGCTGACATGGTGAAACCCCATCTCTACTAAAAATCAAAAAAAAAAAAAAAAAATTGCCGGGCACGGTGGTGCATGCCTATAGTCCCAGCTACTTGGGAGGCTGAGGCAGGGGAATCACTTGAACCTGGGAGGCGGAGGTTGCAGTGGGCTGAGATCACGCCACTGTACTCCATCCAGCCTGGGCAACAGAGCGAGACTCTGTCTCAAAAAATAAAATAGGCGAGCACAGTGGTTCACGCCTGTAATCCCAGCACTTTGGGAGGCCGAGGTGGGGAAATCACCTGAGGTTAGGAGTTCGAGACCAGCCTGACCAACACGGAGAAACCCTGTCTCTACTAAAAACACAAAATTAGCCGGGCGTGGTGGCGCATGCCTGTAATCCCAGCTACTCGCGAGGCTGAGGCAGGAGAATCGCTTGAACGTGGGAGGCAGAGGTTGCGGTGAGCTGAGCTTGCGCCATTGCACTTTACCTGGGCAACAAGAGTGAAACTTGTCTCAAAAAAAAAAAAAAAAATTAATTAATTAATTAATTTAAAAAGTGAAGGATAACCCACCACCATAAATTTTAACTACTTTACACAAATAGAATATTAATCCAAAAAACATGTTTTCCAGTGGGGAGGAGGGTGTTAATAACTATTTAACATAAAACCAATCATTTGACAAATCATATGCAAGGGAAATACAGCTATTCCTGGTCACTAAATTCTGGGAAAACCAACTCTTTTACAATTTAATTTAAATTATTTTACAATTTAACTAATTAGCAAATAACTAATTTACAATCAGAATCCAAAAAGCATTTGGCATAGAATTTGAATTCAGTGAACCTCACCAAAGTATTCCAAAGCAATATGTTACAATGAAATCAGTACTATAGTTCAAGTCCTTGAATGGTCATCATTTTTTGTTTTTTGGGTTTTTTTGTTTTTGTTTTTTGTTTTTTGTTTTTTTTTGAGATGGAGTCTCACTCTGTTACCCAGGCTGGAGTGCAGTGGTGTGATCTCAGCTCACTGCAAGCTCGGCCTTCCGGCTCACGTCATTCTCCTGCCTCTACAGGCACCTGCCACTACGCTCGCCACCACGCTCATCTAATTTTTTGTACTTTTAGTTGGGACAGCGTTTCACTGTGTTAGCCAAGATGGTCTCGATCTCCTGATCTCGTGATCTGCCCGCCATGGCCTCCCAAAGTGCTGGGATTACAGGAATGAGCCACTGCGCCCGGCCTGAATGGTCATCTTAAAGCGAATTTGAAATTTTGAATGGCCACCCACATTTAGTGGCTTTCTTGAGGTATAATTTGCATGTCATGAAAATTATCCATTTTAAGCATACAATTCCACACATTTTCATACAATTTATACACAACTATCACCAGGAACATTTCCATCACCCAAACTGTTCTGCTGTGCCTGTTTAAAACCAATCTCCATGCTGCCACCCCACACCCAGGCAAACCACTGATCTGATCTAAGGTTTGCCTGTTGTAAAAGTTTCATATCATGGTATCATACAATACAGAGCCCTTTCACTTGGTATAATGTTTCTGAGGTTCAACCATATTGTAGTATGTACCTGTGGCATGAATCAGAATTTTATTCCTTTTCACGGCTGATATGGACATACCAAATTTTGTTTATCTATTCACCAGTTGATGGATTTGGATTGTTTCCAGTTTTTGTCTACTGTGAATAATGGTAGTATGAACATCTGTTTGCTTTTTGAATGGGCATAGTTTTTACAACTTTACTGAGTTACTGTTGATATACAATAAATTGCACATATTTAAATATACAATTTGATGAGTTTTGACATACGTATACACCCATGAAATCATCATGCATAATCAAATAATGAATATATACATCACCCCCAAATGTTTCATTGTGCTCTTTCCTTTGGAATCCCTTTCTCCCTCCTCTCCCAAGCCATCCTCTGATCTGCAGGCACTGATCTACTGTCACTACAGATTAGCTTGCATTTTCCAGAATTTCACCTAAATGGAATCAGTATGCTATTTTGTAGGGAAAGGTGTCTGGCTTCTTTCACACAGCATACTATTATTTTGCAATGCATACATGTCACTGTACCTATCAACAGTCCATTCCTTTTCATTACTGAGTATTATTCCACTCTACAGATATACCACAATTTGCTTATCCATTCATCTGCTGACAGACACATACATTAGTTTCAGTTTTCAATCACAGCTAAAACTGCTGTTCTAACCACATCAGGCCGGTTTGGTTCCTCTCTTCTGTAACAAAGTTGTGAGTTGTTTTTCAGTTGCCATGGGCCCCCAGGTTGAACATCATGTAACCTAAGCATGTCCAGACGAACCAAGCATGCAACTAGGGACAACCTAAATGTTCCAACCAAGGAGAGGGGATTGAATTAAGAAGTGGAGGCCAGGTGTGGTGGCTCATGCCTGTAATCCCAGAACTTTGGGAGGCTGAGGCGGGCAGATCACCTGAGGTCATGAGTTCGAGACCAGCCTGGCCAACATGGCACAACCCCATCTTTCCTAAAAACACAAATACTGGGCATGGTGGCATCCATGTAATCCCAGCTACTTGGGAGGAGGCAGAGGTTGCAGTGAGCTGAGATCACGTCACTGCACTCCAGTCTGGGCGACAACAGTGAGACTGCATCTCAAAAAAAAAAAAAAAAGTGGTTATGGCATGACAGGATCCAGAATCCAATCAGATCGAGCTCTGGCACAGCCCCATGGCAGAAGTCAGTCAGAAAACACCCCCCAGCACCACTTCATTAGAAGATCCAATTGTATCACATCCTATCACCCTATGCCTATAAAACTCTACCCAACTACCAGCTCCAAGAGGCAGATTTGGGTGCTTCTTCCTGGCTCCTTGCCAGCCCAGTCATGATAAAGCTTCTTTTTCCTCAAAAGCCAGCGCCATGGTATTGGCCTCTATGTGCCTTGGGCAGCAGGCCCATTGCTTGCTTGCTGGGTGACACTGTGAACATTGTATACCAACTTGGCCTGGACACATGCTGACATTTTTCCTGACAGCATACTAGCATACTTGGAAACAGAATTGCTGAGTTACACATTAAGTGTATGCTGAACTTTTTAAGAAACTGCCAGACTGTTTTCCATCATGGCCGTACTGTTTTATATTCCCACCAGCAATATGAGAGGATTCTGGTTTCCGCATATCCTTGTCAACACTTGGATTGTCAATCTTCTTAATTTTAGCCATTCTGGTGGTTGTTATTATGGCTTTAATTTGCATTTCCCTAACGAGTGAGTGGCTGCTTAGTTTAGTGGTCAGCCAGTGGATTTGGGCAGAGATTGAGCCCAGCCACCTTGCACCGGTAAGGCTTCCACCATCTGCGGATCCAACAGTCTGTGCATGGAAGGCAGCATTCAAGGTTGTATCCAGATCTCAAGTCTCTTCTGGCTTTCACTTTTTGCTGGGCTCTACTGAGTATCCCCTGGGCATGCAAAGTTTAGCTGTCTGCTACAGATGGCTGGAGAGCCACGTTAGCCCTGTATAGGTCTCTCATTTCTATGATCTCCTTGTTAAATTTCTGGATGGGTGGCCTCAAACTAGCAAACTTCAGACTCAAAGTAGCAAAGCTGTGGGTTTTTCATTATTAACTGATTATGTCACTTTCAGCCAGCAACGCTGTGATTTCTTTTTTTTTTTTTTTTTTTTTGAGATGGAGTCTCGCTCTGTCGCCCAGGCTGGAGTATAGCGGCACGATCTCGGCTCACTGCAAGCTCTGCCTCCCGGGTTCACGCCATCCTCCTGCCTCAGGCTCCTGAGTAGCTGGGACTACAGGTGCCCACCACCATGCCCGGCTAATTTTTTATATTTCTAGTAGAGACGGGGTTTCACTGTGTTAGCCAGGATGGTCTTGATCTCCTGATCTTGTGATCCGCCCGCCTCAGCCTCCCAAAGTGCTGGGATTACAGGCATGAGCCACTGCGCCCAGCTGAACGCTGTGATTTCTTAACCGCAATCTTTACCCACACTTCAAATTGAGTCTCTCATGTCTGATAAAACAGCAGCTCAACAATACTGAGATAGTGGGCAAGGAGACAGAGGAAGCCCCCCATGCGAGAAGGCCACAACCCCTATTCTTCATATCCAAAGATTCAGTGTATCAATAACGCTTCTCAATTTATCATCTGCCTTTTTGGTAGGTTTCCAGGGCCCAGAAACGACCATTTTGGACAATCTCGCCCAGTTTTACGCTTGTTTTATTCAGAAAGAGAATCACCTCTTCACATCACCATTAAGGGAAGTGATCTTGGCTACTCATTTTTAATTTCTCAATTTTTCACAGCATAAAGTATGATGATAATACAAAAATGAAGCATGACTATAATTCAACTCCAAGTATCAAATATAGAAATGCTTTCAAAGTCTGATAGAAAATTTATCATCAGAACGTGAATATTTTCTATTAAGAGAGTGGCTCTTCCACACAGTAACAGCAAGATAACATTACATTAAAGTACCAAAATAGCCAGTTGAGTAACTTTGAGACTCCTAGAAGATGAACTGATTGATTGCTTGGACCTCAGCTGTGGCTTGACCGCAGAACTCTGAGATCACCCAAACACGATCGATTCTGTGGTGTATTAACAAAGTCTGACGTAGGCAAAAAGCAAATTCTTGCAGTTCTATTAGTAAGATTATGTATTAAAAATATTCTCAGCCCAGATTTTGTTACGTTATACTTTCTCCAGTTATTTCACATGCTATCACAAAATCCTCAAGTATAATTTAGTTTTAACATCATTACTTCCTATTTATATAATACAATGCTTTAGAGTTGACTAAGCCCCTTCACCTACCAGTTCATCTGATCCTCATAAAAACCTCCTATGGCAGGTAGAGCAAATATTATCCTCGTTTTATACCTGCTGGAACTGAACACAGAGGGATTAAGTGTTCCACAGAGCTAGGAAATCAGATCTAAAATCCAGGTATTCTGGCAATATTTCATTTTGTGTGACCTTGGGTATTGTCTCTGCCTCAACGTCTTCAAATGTTTCAATAACTTCCTCAAAAGTAAGGAAAAGGAATTACACACCAAACATCAGCTTTTTCAACATTTTCAGTTGAGGAGAACTAGTCTTAACATTCGTTACCTTAAAATTTTTAATTCCCGGAATGTGAATGTAGACACTGAGCAAGCAGCAGCCAAATTTCATAACAATTGCAAAAGCCACCTTTAACATACTCAGTGCCAACCTCTACATTCTCTCTCTCTCTCTCTCCCCCGACCCCTCCCACCCCTCCGCCTCTTCCACAACACAATTCTATGAAATCATCTTAGAAGGGAAGCACTACACCTCCACACCTAACACAGCAGGCAGTGGTCTTAAATATCATAAATCTGGTAGGCCATGAAATCTCTCTAACACATGCATTGGGAGAAATATGTAATTTCTCTCATCTTAAAAAACCAAAACCAAAACTTTCCTTGACTCTTCTGGACTTCACAAGTTACTCAAAAGAGAGTCTGTAACTTACTCTTCAATCCAGTTCCTCCAATTCTCCCTGGAATCTGCTCCACCCTGGCTTTTGTCTCTACCATTTCACCGAAACCACTCGCCAAGATCACTAACATCCTCCTCACCGCTAAATCTTCTGATCAATTTTCGGCTGGCATCTTACCTAACCTATCTGCAGCATCTGACAAGGTGGGTTACTACTGCTTCCCTCAGTGTCTAGAGTATCACGACTTACACCTTCCTGTCTGTTCCTCAGTCTGCCCTGCTGACTCCATGGGACCAGGAGAGGCCCCAGACCACTCTTCTCACTCCCTTGGTGGCCTCAATCCTTCTTATGACTTTGAACAACAGTTCAATGCTAATGACTCCAAATTTGCCTTTTGAATCCTGACCTCCCACTGAAGTCCAGACTCTGCCTACATGACCTTTCTGCTTAGATGTCTAAAGAGGAATCTCAAATTTAATGTGTTTAAAACTGAGCTCCTATCGGAGCTGCCTCCAATCGGTCCCTCCACAATCCACACCCGCCTCATCTCAGCAAAGGCACCTCCACTCAGTTGTTCAAGCTGAAAATTGTGGAGTCTTCCCTGACACCCCTTTTTGTCTCTTATCCCATATTTAATTTCACAACAACATATAACTAGAATTCCATCATTTCTCATCACATCCCTCACTTATGGTCTCAGGCACCATCATCTCTCAGCTGGGTCACTGCAGTAGCCTCAGTGGGTCTCTCTGCTTTTACCCTTGCAAACACCCCCACCCCCAGCCCAGAGTGATTCAAATCACATTAGCTTCAATAGAAAGATCATGTCGCTTCTCTCCTTAAAATCCACCAATTCTTTTTCATCTCACTGGAAGCCAAAACCCATACAATAACCACCGCTCACACTGCTAGGGGAAAGGGATCCCAATCCAGACCCCAAGGGAGGATTCTTGTATCTCATGCAAGAAAGAATTTGAGGCAAGTCCATAAAGTGAAAGTAAGTTCATCGGGAAAGTGAAATAAAAGAATGGCTACCCTATAGACAGAGCAGCCCTGAGGGTGTCTGGTTGCCCATTTTTATGGTTATTTCTTGATTATATGCTAAATAAACAAGGGGTGGATTATTTATGCCTCCCCTTTTTATGGGGTACCAACCTGTCACTGTCCTGGCATTTGTAAACTGTCATGGTGCTGGTGGGAGTGTAGCAATGAATGAGGACGACGGGAAGTCACTCTCGTCACCCACTGTCGTCGCCATCTTAGTTTTGGTGGGTTTTGGCCGGCTTCTTTACTGCAACCTTTTTTATTAGCAAGGTCTTTATGACTTGTATCTTGTGCTGACGTCCTATCTCATCCTGTGACTTAGAATGCCTAAGTGTTTGGGAATGCAGCCCAGGAGGTCTCAGCCTTATTTTACCCAGCCCCTACTAAAGATGGGGTTGCTCTGGTTTAAATGCCTCTGACAACATGATGTGACCATCCATATCCTCTCATCTTTTTTTTTGAGACAGAGTCTTACCCTGTCGCCAGGCTGGAGTGCAGTGACACTATCTCGGCTCACAGCAACCTCTGCCTCCCGGGTTCAAGCGATTCCCCTGCCTCAGCCTCCTGAGTAGCTGGGACTACAGGCACCCACCACCACGGCCGGCTAATTTTTTGTATTTTAGTAGATACGGGGTTTCATCACGTTGGCCAGAATGGTCTCAATATCCTGACCTCGTGATCCACCTAGACTCAGCCTCCCAAAGTGCTGGGATTACAGCCCCTTCACTCACTCCACTCCATTCACTAGCCTCCTTCTACTTTCAAACAAGCCAGGCACGTTTCTGCCTCAAGGTCTTTGCATTTGCTATCCTCTCTGCCTACAATACTCTTCCCCCAAACACCCACAGGCTCTTTCCATCAACTTCTTCACATCTTCTCACTGAGGCCTTCCCTGAACACCTTCTTTACCAGTGAACTCTTCAGCCCTTACCCTTGCCTGCCTTACATTTCTCCAAAGCACTCATTGCCTTCTTATATACTACATATTGTACTTTTTTATTTGTTCTTAGTCTGTGTCTTCCTGCTAGAATGTTACCTCCATGAAGGCAGAGAGTTTAGTTCATTTTGTTCACTACTGTATCACCAATACCTACAATACTGTCTGACACATGGTAGGTAGTCAATAAATATTTGATGAATCAAAGAACCACATTCTTAAAACAATACAAATGTATATGAATTGATCCATATGGGGCCCAGAAAGTTCAAGAGCTACAGAATGCTAGGTACTGGATGACTAAGAATGTTGATTGTATGTGATGACATAGATCAATTCTATCCAAAAGAAATATAATGCAAGCTACAAGTAATTTTAAATTTTCTAACAGTCACATAAAAAAGTAAACAAAAACAAGTGATATTAATTTTAATGTTTTAATTCAATATATCCAAAATATTATCATTTCAATATAAAACCTAATATTTTAACCTTTTTTTATATTTTTTTTGAAATACAGTAATTTCTGCAGAGCACATTTCCATTAGTACTACTCATATTTCAAACATCTGATAGCTACATGTGGCATGCGGCCAGTTGCTACCATATTGGACAACACAGATTTGGACCAAAATTAAATAATCCCACTGCAGTGGGGAATATCTTGCAGATTTATTCATTGTTTTTATTTTAAGATTATCAAACAAGGCCCTGGTACAACTTCACGGTTTACTAGTTTTGTCAAAACAGTTTCAAAGGATATAGTACGAGGAATAATAGCTCTTGTTCTGAGAAACCGTTTGTTTTCAAGGTAACTGACTCAACACTTAAAACACTTTAAACTTCATTCAGGTGTTTTGATTAGAAAGAATGAAAGCCATTCTTCCCTAGTCTGTTTGAGAAACAAAGCTAAATCCAGAGAGATTCTGTGATCTTATCTACATTAGTATCAGAAAAATCATTATTTTCAAATAGAAACAACTATTGAAATTATGTTTCCACTAAACCAGTATTTTTTCAAATTAACCAAAATGCATCCTGCATTCAAAGATAATTTTTATATACAGTTGCATTTTTAAAATGTATTAACAGTTGTTTTACCAATTTTTTAAATATTTTATAATGTAAAAGTGAAATAAAGCACTAAGGAGAATGCTTTTAATTTATTTTTATTTTTATTTTTATTTTTGACAGAGCCTCTCTGTCACCCAGGCTGGAGTGCAGTGGCACAGTCTCAGCTCACTGCAACCTCTGCCTCCCGGGTTCAAGCGATTCTCCTGCCTCAGCCTCTAGAGTAGCTGGGATTATGGGCATCCGCCACCACGACTGGCTAATTTTTGCATTTTTAGTCAAGATGGGATTTCACCATGTTGGCCAGGCTGGTCTCAAACTCCTGGCCTCAGGTGATCCACCCGCCTCAGCCTCCCAAAGTGATGGGATTACAGGCATGAGCCACTGCGCCTGGCCTAAATTTTTAATATATGTATTTAAATCTTATGTTTCTTGAATGCTAAAGTGTTACGTATGGAGAATGTGTTCATTAACTCTTTTCTATCATCGGGGATTAATTTCTTCCAGAATCCCATTATTTACCAAATATTCACTTATTAAAATCATCATAATAATTGCATTATTCAACAACAAAATTTAAAGAACCCAATTAAAGTTTATAGTATTTTAAAACTTTAAACCTTTTTAAAAAGCAGTAAAACAAACAGAAGAATCTACTTACTCAGCTGTTACAGGGTGTTATCAGTCATCTCTGGTAAATTAGCAGGTCTGAGCTCAGATCAGCAAGGCAGAGAAACTCCAGATGGTAAATTATCCCAACTCTTCCAACTCGTAAAAGCATTAATAAAATGCCTGTGTAAGAAAGAAACCTGAAGTTACAACCAAGACAGAACTTTCTCGAGTGGACTGTCTTGATAGGGAATAAACCTCTGTTTCCTCTTTTCTTTCCTTGAGGGCTTAGAACAAGTTAATTCATGGCCTTGGAGTAGCAGGTGGCCTGATACAGCAATACTTGGTATTACAACTGCCTTTCTGTTTTAAGAAATCTCTGGGGAGAAGCCTAACTTGGTGCAATAAAATATCCACCCAGTACTAGAACTTGCTCCCTTTTTTTTTCTTTTTGAGACAGAGTCTCGCACTGTCGCCCAGGCTGGAGTGCAACAGCATAGTCTCTGCTCACTGCAATCTCCGCCTTCCAGGTTCAAGTGATTCTCCTGCCTCAGTCTCCCAAGTAGCTGGGATTACAGGCTCCCACTACCGCACCAGGCTAATTTTTATCTTTTTAGTAGAGACAGGGTTTTGCCATGTTGGCCAGGCTGGTCTTAAACTCCTGACCTCAAGTGATCCACCCGCCTTGGCCTCCCAAAGTGCTGGGATTACAGGCGTGAGCCACCGCACCTGGCCTTTATTATTTTTGAGAGAGGGTCTGGCTCTGTCACACAGGCTGGAGTGCAGTGATGAGATCTCAGTTCACTGCAGCCTCTGCCTCCCAGGCTCAAGTGATCCTCCCACCTTAGCCCCTTGGGTAGCTGGGACCACAGGTGCACACCACCACACCTGGCTAATTTTTTGTATTTTTGGTAGAGACAGGGGTTTCAACCATGTTGCCCAGGCTGGTCTCAAATTCCTGAGCTCAAGCGATCTGCCAGCCTCAGCCTCCCAAAGTGCTGGGATTACAGACGTGAGCCACTGCACCTGGCCATAATGAGTTTTCTTAACAGATTCTGTCTCCTAATACTGATTCATTGGTATTTTTTTCTAGAAAAAAAATTTAATAAGGTCTCATTATTTTTACTTTTCACAAGGTTGCCACAATCTTTTTCAAAGTTTCGGCTGATTCTTCTCGACTGACATTATTTTTAACAAGAAAATGGAGAATGCGTTCATTAACTCTTTTCTATCATTGGGGATTAATGTCTGCTTATGGAAGTAAGAAACCTGGTTAAGTGCAAAGCAAATTCTGCTAAAGAGAGGATATCCTCACTTCTGTTTCTATACCAAAATTATACATATCTTAGACTAAGTATTTTCACAGGTATTATCTTTTTGCCTAAATTGGTGGGGTTTTCCCCCACTTTTGCCCCTCCGATCCATTCACCATGACATACTTCATTATGGGTCGTATGTTTTTCTCCAATGCAAATCTCACCATGTCACTCCCCAACTAAAACAGTTTTCAATGTTTCCCATTGCTCTTAGACATGATATCCCATAAGCTATAATATGGAGGCTTCCAAAGCCCTGCATGACCTGCTCCCTTCCCACCTCTCAGGCCACTCTGGTCTTCTCTCAAATCCCCAAAAGCACCAGCGTCTCTCTCGCCTGCCCCAGGGCCTTTGCAAGGTCTGTTCCCTTTGCTGGGATGCTCTTTACAGCCATGGTCATCTTTCACATCTGAGAGACCTTTGTATGCCTCCCTATCTAGGTCACACCATGCTACTCTCCCTCTCTTCCTCTCAAAAGCACTCTGTACTCTTCCTGCAAAGCGCTCGTCCAAACCTGTATTTGTGTGTTTTTAGAAAGCCTATCTCCACCAGACTGTGACAACTTCATGAGGGTGTAGAGCTCGTGCCCGTTTGATTAGTCCTTTAACCACCACTGTTCCCAGCACCTAAGCTCAGTCCTTGGCACCTTGTGAACTTACAATAAGTATTTGTTAAGTGAATGAATAAAAGACTGAGAGGCGGGGGCAGGTGGCAAGGACAACCTAGTTATTTCGGTCCATTGTTATCTATGATCCTAAATCCAACTACATCATCAGCTTTTCCCTCTACACAGGATGATTCCCACCACTGTAGAAGGTCTGTGGTTTTAGGAAAGGAGGAAAGGAGGGAGGGAGGGAGGCCTTCCTGCCTACTGGCCTTTCCTCTTCACCCCACAGTCTCACGAATTAACTCCCCATTTCTCTAATCCAATTTTATAAGAATACTCAAAAGAGCTGACTCCATCTGCTGTCTCCAATTCTTTCTTCCTATTCCCATCAGGCTTTGTCCCCACTGCTCCCCTAAAACTGCTATTGTTAAAGCCAGCAATGTCTTTGACTGAAATACCCAAAAGCCAGGTACAGGGAGAGGTGCTTTAAAGGAATTATCTCATCCATTTACTTTTTCTTTTTAAAAATTTTTTAAATTGAATTTTTAAAAGATGGAATGCTTCGCAAATATGCATGCCATCCTTGTCCAGGGGCCACACCACTCCTCCCTGTATCACTTCCATTTTAGCATATGTGCTGCCAAAGCGAGCATTATTTCTTTCTTTTTAGACAGGGTCTCACTGTCATCCAGGCTGGAGTGCAGTGGGGCAATCATAACTCACTGCAGTCTCAAACTCCTGGAACAAGTGATCCTCCCACCTCAGCCTCCTGAGTTGCCGAGGCCACAGGCACATGGCACCACATCCAGCTTATTTTATTTTTTGGAATGGGGTCTTTCTTGCTTAGGCTGGTCATCCACTTAAACAGTTCATAGGCTGGACATGGTGGCTCACGCCTGTTATGCAAGCACTTTGAGAGGTCAAGGCAGGAGGATTGCTTGAGTCCAAGAGTTTGATACCAACCTGGGCAACACAGCAAGACTCCTTCTCTACAAAAAAATAAAAAAAGTAGCTGGGTGTGGTGGTGGCAATGCCTATGGTCCTAGCTACTTGGGAGGCTGAGACGGGAGAACTGCTTGAGTCCAAGAGGTCAAGGTTGCAGTGAGCTGTGATCATGCCAATGCCCTCCAGCTTGGCAACAGAGCTAGACCCTGTCTCAGCAAAAATTTTTTTAAATAAACAAACAGTTCATCACCACCACCTGATGAGGTAGGTACCATTGTTATCCCCAGAGAGAGGTTAACTGAATTCATTCAAGACTACTTGGGCAAAAAAGCAGCAGAAACCATTTTCACTCAATCTAACGTTCACTGTTCAGTCTTCCTCTTACTGGACCTGCCAGTGGCACAGACAGAGCTGATCACTCTCCTCTTTCTTTAAACACTTTCTTTGCTTGGTTGCCAGGACACCACAACCTACTGACTCTCTTCCTCCTTCACTGGCCATTCTTTAAACCACTTCTCATCATCCAGTCTCTCAATGCCGGAGGGACCCGGGACTCTCAGTTCTCGAACTTTCCTATCTACACTCCCTCCCCTCCTGGTCATCTCAGTGGGTCTCATCACCTTAAATAAGAGCGTGAACCTCTTCCCTGAACTCAAGGCTCATTTTTCAGGCTTCTCCTTGACATCTCCACCTGGATGTCTAATAGACATTCCCCTCTTAATATCATGCCACGCCAAATTCCTGATGCTCCCCTAGGGCCCCACGCCTGAAGCTCCTACAGGCTTGCTCATCTCAGGCAAGGATAACTCCATCCTCCAAGTCATCTTGGCCTTTTCTCTTTCCCTCACACCCTCTACCCAGTTCATGAGCAAACCCTGCTGGCTCCATCTTAAAACTACATCTGAATTCCAAGTACTTCTTCCTGCTCCGACCACTGCCATGCGAGCCTCCCTCGTCTCCATGGATGACTACAGTAGCCTGGGAGCTGATGGTCCCTTGCCTTACTTGCTTGCTGGGAGTCGAAAATGCACTACTATGACCACATTGAAGTCTTTCAGTTGAGACTGTCAGAGTAAAGATGAATTGTTTGTTACACTTGTCCCTCATATATTTCAGGAAAGAGTTGTTTCTTCCACGTTACATTAGTTCTGAAGATTTAAATTGCTTTCTATTATGAAAACCTGTATTAACAAATGCAAGGTCACTGAATAATATTCTATTGTTGCCCTTGACTCTGAAATGAATTAGAGTTCTGTGTGGGCAAAAATAATAGCCCAGCTCTTAAAGATCCACGGAAAATGTTGTTTGCTTTCTTCAAAGCTTAAAAGCATCCCATTAATCATCAAAATAAGATATCTCCACTGCAGGCATTTATTTGTTACTTGAAGATGAACAGAACAGAATCAGCACCTATACAAAAACCACACTGACAATATCTAATATTTTAGAGAAAATGAAATCGGATGGTCCTCTTAACAATCGTGGTATTTTCTAAACTCCCCGCCTCCTTTGTTTTGTTTAGTCAGGGTCTTGCTCTGTCACCCAACTGTGGTGCAGTGGTACCCGCATAGCTCACTGCAGCCTTCAACTCCTGGACTTAAATGACCCTACTGCCTCAGCCTCCTGAGTAGCTAGGACTACAGGCACACACCAACATACCCAGGTTTTGTTGTTTTTTTTTTTTTGTCGAGAAGGGGTCTCACTTTGTTGCCCAGGCTGGTCTTGAATTCTGGCCTCAAACCATCCTCCAGCCTCAGCCTCCCAAAGTAATAGGACTACAGGTATGAGCCACTGCACCAGGCCTATTCTCCTTTCTTTTACTACAGCCCCCAAAAAGCACAGGCCCTGGATTCAGTGCCTCCAAAACTCCCTTTTGCTAGTCTGGCTCCAGGGCTCAGCACATGTACTTCCCAAGTCGTTGTTTTCTTTGATCTCCTTAGACTCTCTGCCTCCTAGAGAATCTAATCCACACGAACTGCGCTCCTGGGTCTTTTACATAACTGTGGTTTTTCACAAGGTTCTTTAAACAAAGGTCCACGTGATAGATTTCTGCTCAAGCTTAGTTCCAGGAAACGTTTGGTTTCTGCAGATGTTTACATGCTTCCGGCTGTCAGCACATGAAAACAATATAATTCTGTTTCTTTTCCTCACTTTAGCAACTAGAGAGCATAAAATCAAATATATTGTTCAAATCTGTTCATCACTGGTATATGGAAATACTTAATCCTTAAACTTTTTTTAGGTGAGGTTAGTCTTATTTTTTATTATTTTGCCTTTTGGCCTAAATGTGGTAAGTGGTTTCAGAAACATGAAAAGCTATAAAATGTAAAATATACAAGACAAGAATAAAATAGAAAAAAGGCTGGGTACAGTAGCTCAGTGCCTGTAATCCCAGCACTTTGAGAGGCTGAGGCAGGAGGACTGCTCAAGCCCAGGAGTTCGAGATCAGCCTAGGCAACAGAGTGAGACCCTGTTTCTACCAAAAAAAAAAAAAAAAATTGCCAGCTGTGGTAATGTGTGTCTATAGTCCTAGCTAACTGGGAGGCTGAAGCCAGAGGTTACTGTGAGCTGTGATTACATCACTACCCTCCCACAGTTACAGTTAGAGAGAGATCCATCTCTAACAATGAAAGAAAAAAATGGAAAAAGAGAAAAAAGCACAGTGGTGGTTTTCCAATGAGAAGGCATGAACACCCAGAATCAGACTGTCATAAAAAAAAAAAACAAAAAAAAAACTCTCTTCATAAGCAAAGTTAAAAAGAGTCCTCCACCCTCTTTTTTTTTTTGAGACGGAATTTCACTCTTGTTGCCCAGGCTAGAGTGCAATGGCGCGATCTCGGCTCACCACAACCGAGTAGCTGGGATTACAGGCATGTGACACCATGCTTGGTTAATTTTTTGTATTTTTAGTGGAGACAGGGTTTTTCCATGTTGGTCAGGCTGGTCTAGAACCCCTGACCTCAGGTGATCCACCCGCCTCGGCCTCCCAAAGTGCTGGGATTACAGACATGAGCCACCTCACCCAGCCTCCGCCCTCTTTGTTTAAACCCTGTTTACTAGTTTGAGTAAAATAATCAGATATGGTTTTGGTTACATTTCCCTAGCAACACTTAAAAGTTTGAAATTTTTTACAATCAACTTCAGTAAGTCTTCTTTAAACATTATTTTGAAAATGAAAAATATTTTAGAAAAGCAGGCTAAACTGGTTGTATGACAGGTGTACATTCTAAGTCATTTCATTTGGTGAGCAGTCCAGATTACATATGTATACATTATAATGATCAGCTAAGGACTGACTGCTTTTAGCTCCCTCACCCCTTCTCACCTCTGAGGTTCAGTAATAAATGGCTCCTAATAATAACTATCAATCAAAATCTTAAAGGTATTCACTCATTATACTGTATTTATACCCCCCCTTAAAATGCAAAAATTATAAAGTTATATTTATTAATACAAAAATCCAGACAAGAAAATAAGCAGACTAGCAAGATAAAACTGGAGCCTTCAAAAATTATACAAAGCATACAAATATGCGGGCCAAATGGTTACTTAAAGTGAGCCATAAAGTTGGCCCTACACTCTCTAGTAGACAAAGCAGAAAGGGCAAAATGATCAGTTACAAACCAGACATGATCAGAGGGTAAATTTCAGGAGAAACTTAACTTATCCTGGTACTCAAATCTAAGAAATATTTCTCTAGTGGATCATTCTGTACATAATACACTGGGGTCTTCAATACTGTCCCTTAAAGATATGCTGATTCTTACTGCATAGAGCATATATAGTAAAAACATAACGCTCTCTGATAATGTGGATACATTTTAAAAATAAAGCCTAGAAAGTCTGTTCAACAGAACTTTCTGTAATGATGAAGATGCTCCGTATCTACAACATCCAATATAGTAGCCATTAGCCACATACGGTGAGTGAGCAGTTGAATTATAGCTGGTATGACTAAAAAACTGAATTGTAATTATATTTCATCTTAATAGCCATATTACAGCAACACTTACAACCCACTGGAGAGTACAGGTCTAAAATATTAGTTATCAAACTTTTTTTTAGCAGCAGAACCATTTTGGAGTTGGCAAACATATACAGAATCTAACACATTAAAAAAGATAGTATAGTGTATATACTTGTAAGTTCAATCTGAAATCTTTATAGTCAATGAAAACAGGAGCATTCCAATAGATAAATATTAGAAATTGAGGATGTTAAGTGAGAGTTATAAAGTTAGATCAGCCCCAGGAAACACTTTTATTTCTGTATTTTGTTTGGATGCACTGCAGTGCCCACGTGGAACTTTTAATTACACATTCTGAGCTACCCAATGACCAAGGCCACACCCCGCAGCCAACTACTCGGGAAGCACAGAAGAAAACACAGCATGCCAACAGGGCAGTTTCAGGTGCTTCTCTTCATGGAACGAGTCCCCACAGGAGCCCACATGGCATCCAGGAGCTATTCTCTCTGGCATCCAGGTGACAGCTCAGAGGCAAGGAAATGAAAATCACAAAGGTGGGCCCGGCACAGTGGCTCACGCCTGAATCTCAGCACTTTGGGAGGCCAAGGTGAGTGGATCACTTGAGGTCAGGAGTTTGAGATCAGCCTAGCTAACATGGTGCAACCCCGTCTCTACTAAGAATGCAAAAATAGCTGGGTGTGATGGCGGACATCTGTAGTCCCAGCTACTCGGGAGGCTGAGGGAAGAGAATCGCTTGAACCTGGAGGTGGGGGTTGCAGTGAGCCAAGACTGCACCATTGTACTCCAGCCTGGGCGACAAGAGAGAGACTCTATCTCAAAAAAAATAAAATAAAATAAAATCACAAAGGTGGTGCACAGACATGCTGGCTTAGAAACCTTGTGCCCCAAGCAGAAACCAAATCTCATACGACGGTGCTAGTCACAGCATCCAGGGTTCCCACAAAGGACATACCCACTTCTGAAAAGTCAGTACTTCTGAGGAAGCTACAGCTTCTAATCAGGAATTTAGAGTTCACTTAACAGTTCCTCCCAGTCCAGATACATTTACCAAACAGAGGTCACTTTCACCACAACAATGTTGCCCGGTAACATGGTGAACATTCTCCTTTTACCAGGGGTTCAGGAGAACTGAGGAGAGAGTTAATCTAAGGTCAGATTTGTCCTTAAAAAATGAAAAAATGGTTGTGTTAATTCTTTAGCAGCCTTCATGATTTAAAAAAAAAAAAAGAATCCCACATATCAGGAAAAGAACTTGCTTAACTTAAAAACAAAAACAAAACCCTACAACAAAATCACACTTAATGGTTAAATAATGGGAGTATTTCCTTCAAAAGCTAGGAAATGCAAGAAGGATGACTACAATCATCACTTTTACTTAATAACAGAGGACTTAGTCAATGTTAATAAAAAAAGACAGAAAGGAAATATAAACATTTAAGTGAAGTAACAAAATTGTCTTCATCTGCAAGTAATCATTATCTATATAGAGAATTATGAAAACCATTAAAATAAAAAATAAGTTCATCAATGTTGTTAAATACAAGATCAATATACAAAATTAATATAATTCCTATAAGCCAAAACCTCATATTGTAATTTTAATAAGAAAAGGTACCTACAATTTAAAGCAGCAACTAAAGCTATATACTTTCTAATAATTAGTCTAACAAAAAAATCTCCAAGAGCTTTATAGAGAACATTATAAAACCAAGTAAGTTGAGAAATACACTATATTTGTGGATGGAAGACTTAATAAATATCCCTAAACTGAACTGAAATACAATATGATTACAATCAAAATCCCTACAGGGTCTTTCACGGACCATGGTAAGCTGATCCTAAAATTCACAAGAAAAAAGGGCCAAGAACAATCTTGACAAATTTGAAGAAAACAGGCAGCCTGCTCTCTAAAACTTTAAGTTATATGAAACCATGATAAGTAAAACAGTAAAGATAAACGAAAAACAATAGAGCACCCAGAAAAAGACACATATATGTTCAGAAATTTGATATATGATGGCAGTGGCACTGCAAATCACTAGGGAAAGGACAGACTATTGAACAACAGTTATCCTGAGACATAGGTTAACTGTAAGAAAATAAAATCATTATCTCACATCATAGAGACACATTTTCAAGCTATAGACTTAAATGTAAAAATAAAATTTTGACAATTTTTAGAAAAAAATGCTCTTCAGGTAATGATTTTTAAAATCACACACAAAAGTAGAAATTATAAAGTAAAAGACTGATAAATGTGTTACTATGTTGAAATTTTTTTAATTCTAAAGATTCTTCAAACAAAATGAAAAACCGACCCACAGACTACAAGATATTAATAAAATACATAACAAAAAATTATTAATCTTCAGGATACATTAAGTCCTAAAAGTCAGCAAATAAACACAAACAACTGTATTGAAAAAAAAATCACAAAAAATTGTGAATAGTTAACAAAAAAGGAAATCTGGGTAAAAATAAACATAAGATGTTCAAGTTCAGTATGACACAGTTTAACACTATGATGAAACAGCATTTCACATCAGACTGGCAAAGTACCATACACTAATGAAACAAAGTTAAACTCAGTCAACCACTCTGGAGAGCAATTTGGTAATACCTAATAAAGATGAAGATGTGCATACCTACAGCCAAGTAATTCCACTCCTGAAAATGTACACTAGAGAAACTGGCACAGGAACAAAAGGAAGTACATATCAGAATACAGGTAATCGCAAAAAACTGGAAACAATTCAAATGTGAATCAGGAGAATATGCATACAATACAGTCTCATAATGAAATATTGTATATATGAGTATTACATATATATTTATGAAAGAAATAAGGACAGCTACAAGTATTAAAGATAAGTAAAGAATCAACAGAGTAAAAAGGCATCCTATGGAAGGGGGAGAAAATATCTGCAAACCATGTATCTGATAAGGGGCTAATATCCAAAATATATAAGGAATTGCTACAACACAGTGGGGAAAAAAAAAAACCAAATAACCCACTGAAAAAAACAGACCAAAGACTCGAATAGGTATTTCTCCAAAAAAGACATACAAATGACCAACAGGTACATGAAAAGATGTTCAACATCACCAATCACCAAATGCCAATGAAAACCACAGTAAGATGTTACCTCATACATGTTAGGATGGGCATTATATAAAACAAAAACAAAAACCCCAGAAAATAAGTGTTGGCGAGGATCTGAAGCAACTGGAACCCTTGCGCATTGTTGGTGGGACTGTAAAATGGTGCAGCTTCTACAGAAAACAATGGAGATTCCCCCAAAAATTACAAATAGAACTATAATATAAACCAGAAATCCCACTTCTGGATATTTATCCAAAAAACCTGAAATCAGAATTGTGTAGAAATGCTTGCACCACTCCCCTGTTCACTGCAGCATTCATCACAATAACCAAAAGGTAGTAACAACCTAACCATCCATGTTAAATGAAAAAACAAAGCAAATATGGTGTATATAGACAGTGGAATATTAGCCTTAAAACAGAAATCTCGTCATAAGTTACAACATGGATGAATCTTGTTGCTAAGTGATGGACATTATGCTAAGTGAAGAAGGACAAATACTGCATGAAACCACATAGATGAAGTGTCTAAAGTAATCAAACTTACAGAAACAGAAAGTAGAATCTGTTGTCAGACTGGAAGGAGGGAAAAATGGGCAGTTGCTATTCAATGGGAACAGTCTCTGTCATGCAAAATGAAAAGTTCCAGAGATCTTCTGTACCACATTATACTTAGTTAATACTGTACCGTACACAGTAATTTGTTAAGAGGGTAACTCTCATGTTATGTGGTTTTTTTTTTTCCACCACAATTTTTTTAAAAAACAAATGTTAGGTGAAAAGACTAGCTGCAGAGGCCTATAATGAAACATGGTTTATACAGTTTCAAATCATATAAAATAATGTCTTACATACATAATGATGCAGGGCACGTGCTGTGGCTCACGCCTGTAATCCCAGCACTTAGGAGGCTGATGCGGGAGGATCTCTTGAGATCAGGAGTTTGAGACCAGTCTGGCCAACATGGAGAAACCCCGTCTCCACTAAAAATACAAAAATTAGCTGGGTGTGGTGGCACATGCCTGTAATCCCAACTACTCAGGAGGCCGAGGCAGGAGAATCGCTTGCACCTGGGAGGTGGTGACTGCAGTGAGCCGAGATCATGCCACTGCACTTCAGCCTGGGTGACAGAGTAACACCCTACCTCAAAAAAAAAAAAAAAAAAAAAAAGTATAGCTAGCTAGCTAGCTAGCTAGATAGATAGATGCAGATGTAAACAAAGGTAGTAAAAGCATAAAATATATTTGGAAATGTTAAACACTAAACTCAGAATAGTGGTTTCTACTGTAGAGGAAAAGAGCAGAATAGAATGAAAAAGAGCTAAATAAGAGGTCTCTATTTCGTCTGTATTATTTTTTAAAATCTAAAGCAAATATTACAAAACTGATGGTATTTGATAGCTTAGTCTATTTTTCTGTATGTATATTAAAGAAATAAATTTTTTAGAACTGAATACGAAGAATATTTTTCCCCTCCTAAGAAATGAGTATGTTTCACCTTCTCTAACAAGAAGTTTCCATGTACCCCCACTGAAGGAGGGATGAGCCAGGGACAACAATTACAGCAAAATTGAGTGTGTGTATGTGTATCTGTGGTCACTCTTTTCAGAAGAGGTCTCACAGATTACAACACAGGGATGTGGCTTAAATAAAAATGTTAAAAACTATTAACATAATTGATGCTATTTGTCATTTTGCATGACATAAACAAAAACATGAAGCAAATCTGAATTAAAATCAACACATTTGCAACCTTTTTTCTCAGTTCTGATTTTCTGTTTATATGCTACTTCATTTTATGCATTTGTGCTGTAAAGTTGCCTCAAACCCTCTGTGAGAAAAAGGCAAGCTATTAATTAAAAAATGAAACATCCTTTAATAAATTCTACCAAATCCATACAAGGAAACACAAAACAGAAGACTCTGGCGCAATGAACGTAAGCATTGAGAGAGCAGACTTGGGTGTCAAGGTGTCAAGACAAATGGTTCCATTCCTAACTTTCATAAGAAAGGCTCAAACATAGTGTGGGCTGTATCCAGGTTCTCATCCTTTGGGCCACAAAAACAAACCTAAAAACCCTGAGGAATATGACAGTAATAGGAGACGTCGGAATTGGCAGGTGAGAAGTATACTGTTGATTTAAAACGTCCCCCAGATGATTCTCATACGCTTTCCCCCATCCCCCCACAAACTCCCACAATCCCTGACCCAGTTGACATCACTAAATTAGATTGAAATTAGATTTATTCTTTAAATTTGTTAAAAATTTAACAAATAGTTTATTGAGCACCTACTATGTCACTGTGAGGAAGTGAGTGTCTTTATACTTCTGCACATTTAGAGTTAGGAAAATTTTACCAGGACTTGTGTTAAAGGACAACCTTAAAACATAAAAGCTGACTGAACAGATAGTGAGGGACTTACCTCCCCTGAGCTATGTGTTTACATTTCAGAAGGACGATGAAACCAGGACTGTGGAAATCTTCCAGGGGTTATAAACTCAAGTCTCTTGTACTAGGTTATTGCTGTAATAATCATAATTTGTCCCTGCCCCAGAAACTTTGCATCTGCTTTCAGGATACCAGGAATAAATATAGGTGTTCAAAACTTATCAGTCCCCAGGTGCTATGCTAGTTCCTAGGCACATCTCGTAACAGTGATCAAGGTGAAGTTACTGCTCTCATACACAGTTTACAGTCAATTGTGGTGCTGAGAAGCAAATAATCTATTACTACATGGTGTGGTAAAGGCATGGCAGGAGATGCTGTCAGAGATCAGGGAAATCTAAACTGAGAGCTGATGGTGAAGAGTTAGCCAGATGCCTTTGTCTGAAAATAAGAGAAAATCCCAAGCCGACAAAGCCTCACTATCGTCACATAACAAGAAATCCCAACAAAGGATGGCTCAGCAATGCAGCAAGGCCCCCGCCCCAGCTGTCTTTCTGCCCCCCTCCGTGTGGCGATGATGCTTGGGCTAGCTCCCTTCATGGCTGCAAGACAGCTGGAGCTCGGCCCACAGTGGGCAGAACTTCTCATCCAACTCTTTTTCACCAGGATGGCAAACCTTTCTGGAAGCCTCCACCCGGCTTCTCTTTATGTCTCCAGGGACAGAACTGGGTCACATGTTCAGGCTCAACCCTATCAACTGGCAAGAAGAGAACCTTCCTGACAGCCGTGGGCTGTGACTGGGGCCTGAGACTCGCTTCCCCAGAACATATGGGTATACACAGAAGAGTGGATTCTTGAGCAAAGTGGAGGTTCTGCTGGAAAAGAAGAGGGCACTGGAAGGTTACAGGGAAAGCGACCCATGGGATGTGCTGCAGTCATTAAAGTAACATTTCATTTGTTTAGAAGGAACGTGCACTATTTGGCACTAACGGGAAACGTAAAGAAATAAAAGGCCACCTTGTATTTAAGCAGTAGCACACGCATAGTTAGAATTTTAAGAAAAAAAGTAAAAATAAACGAAATTAATATGGTGTAAATTAAATAACACAAAGCTGAAAGATCCTAGAGTAACGGGTAGATCAGGTTTTTAATAACCAGAGGCAGTTCTGAAGGAAGAGAATTATAAAATGACAGATGTTGCTTTATGTTTAAAGGCACAAAGGTAAAAATTTAGGGGAGACAAAGTATGTTTACTTAGCCATAAGAGAGACTGGAGAATACTGAGAAAATGCACATGCAAATATGAAGCTCTTGGGGGCAGAACTCGAGTGTTTGTCTTGAGAGCCAAGGTTTAGCCCAGGTAAAGGCACCTGATATATATGTCTAGAATGAATGAGTGAATGAATGAATAGAGAGGCTTGGACTTGAAATACTATTTGACAGGAGACTACCAAAGGTTGCTTATCATAGGGCATGTGTGACCAAACCATTTCTGATGAAAACTCTTGCTTTCAATACATAGAATGAAGTGGAGAACTACAAGCTATAAAGCGTCATCAATTAGAAGGCTATGAAAGTCATCTGGGCATAAAGTAATCAGAGCCGGGACTGGGGACTCAAGAACTAAAAATCAGAAGTGCAATGGAAAACAGTGGTGGTTATACATCAGTATACATACTCTGCTTGTGTTATTTACTAAGAATGTCACAAGCATAAAAGAAAGCAGTGTTGCATATTTTAGATTCATTTGTTACTGCATTATGAAAAACAGGCTGGCATTTTTAATCTAGTTTATCTGATCCTGAACTTTAAGAAGTGTTTACAGCATTTCAACTAGACTACGTACCCTTGGTTTCTTTTCCAATTCCAATAGGAAAGATGCAGGACTCAATCTGAATCCACCAGAATCATGGTCTCTGTGGCCTCCTAGTGCTAGCTATCTAGAATGGCAGCTTTTGTGTATTTAATACTTAAAACAGTTCCGTAGCAAATTCTTCTATTAATGAAAACAGTATAGACTCCTTCTGCCCTCTAGTTTTTCGCCCATGCATGTAATAATGATGCCCCCAAAAGTAACATCTTAGACATGATTCACAACCAGACCAAATCTATGATTGAGGTAAACAAAATATCTACAAAGCTAAGAGTCATTAGATCATTTATGTCTCCAACATCATTTCCTGTAACAATCAATGAGAAGCAATTCACAGATTCCTTCTCAGCTAGGTGCAGTGGCTCATGCCTATAATCCCAGCACTACTGGGAGGCTGAGGTGAGAGGATCGCTTGCGGCTAGGTGTTCAAGACCAGCTTGGGGAACATAGCAAGACCCCACCACCCCCGCGCCACCCACCCATCTCCATTATTTTAAAAAAGGTATTTTTAAAAAAAAGAAAGAAAAAGGATTCTTTCTGTTCTAACTATTGCTTGCACATATCTTATATACCATTTGGTCTTCATTTCACCCCTGGCACCTTTACTTACCTACTCTGCTTCTTCATGACTGGTCACGGTAAAAACTAACTAGTGCTTCTGCCTGTCAGAAGACTCATTCTTGACTGTTCTTGCTGACAAGCAGTCTTGGTCGCACACAAATAGGGCTTCACGTTCATCCAGACCCTAAGTCTCACCGTCCCTCTGGGAGGCAGCAGAGAGTTCTAGCTAACCCGAGAAAAGACAACGTGGCCAAAGAGGAAGGCTGCCTGTAGGCTGACAATGCTGTTTCGTGGCATCCTAACACTTCTGACACAAGTAGTTTATATGGGGGGAACAGTTTAGGGACGAACATGGGAAAAGCACATAAAATCTAAGCAAACAATGCCCTCCTCCAAAAAAAAAAAAAAAAAAAAAAAAAGAAAAGAATTATTAACACCAGGGAAAACAAAAAGTTGTGCTGGAAAGAAAAGGTAACCATAGATTATATAACTCGTCTGGGAATAATGTTTTCAAAGTCCTAACAATGTAAATGCTGAATTATTCAAAATGTAATTATAATGAGAGAAGGGCTGTGCACATGGGGTGGGGGTGCGTAAGATAAACTCTCCTTTATCATGAGAGGTCAAAGGTAACGCCTAAGACTGAAAAATTAAGAAGAGGACAGAGCAATGCCTGTTTAGAGAGCTGGAGGTAAACAAGCAGAACAATCCGCTCTAAGAGTTGAGCTCAGAGAGCAGGGGATGGGGCGCGAGTGAGTGCGGGGAGATTGCTGGTCTTTGTAACAAGCCTTGTATGTAACAAGCTCTTGGAATATGCAGGTTGTGGGCATGTAAAACTTTAGAGTTAAATTAACACTAGTTTACAAGTGGCCAGTTAGAGACTAGAACCCAGAGTTGCTTAGTTTAGTGCTTGTGCCACTGTATAATACCCTTCATAAAAAATTACATATATTTTTCACTCTTGAAGAAAATATAGAGAAAACAATGATATTTTATCAAAACAATGTAATGTACTATTGTTCTTGTCAAGGGTATTGTGTTTTCATTTCATGGACAAAAAAAAAAATCAAATATTCAGCAGCTGAACTGTAGACATACCAGTCTACAACAGGGGCAGGAAAAAACGCAATATTCTTGAGTAAGACCCTCTCTGTTAAGGGGCACTCTTTTATTACATAAAACAGATAAACACACACAATAAAAATACAATGAGGTATCTCAGCACTTTGGGAGGACAAGGTGGGTGAATCACTTGAGGTCAGGAGTTTAAGACTAGCCTGGCCAACAAGGTGAATGAAATCCCGTCTATACTAAAAATACAAAAATCAGCCGGGCGCAGTAGCGGGCACCTGTGGTCCCAGCTGCTTAGGAGGCTGAGGCATGAGAAGAGCTTGAACCTGGGAGGCGAAGGCTGCAGTGAGCTGAGATCGCACCATTGCACTCTAGCCTGGGTGACAGAGCGAGACTCCATCTCAATACAATTTTTAAAAAAAATTTACAATGAAGTAAGCACCACAACACTTCCTTGCCCTGCCTTGGTTTCCTCATTTGCTTGTTTGGTTTTTTTTTTTTTTTTTTTTTTTGAGACAGTCTTGCTCTGTTGCCCAGGCTGGTGTGCAGTGCCGCCACCTCGGCTCACTACAAGCTCCACCTCCCGGGTTCACGCCATACTCCTGCCTCAGCCTCCTGAGTACCTCGGACTACTGGCACCCACCAACACGCCTGGCTAATTTTTTTTTTTTTTTTTTTTGGTATTTTTAGTAGAGACGAGGTTTCACTGTGTTAGCCAGGATAGTCTCGATCTCCTGACCTCACGATTCACCCGCCTCGGCCTCCCAAAGTGCTGGGATTACAGGCGTGAGCCACCGCACCCGGCCGGTTTCCTCATTTGTAAAATACCTATGGAGTTTTGTGACTACGTACTGAGGCAGTACATATATAGTGCTTGGTGCACTTCCAGGCAGGTAGTAATTACCTGCTAAGTCAGTCCAAATAGACAAACTCATGTCTGTTTGATTTTAAAGCCATGCTCATTCCTTCACGTCACATTTCTAAAATAATCCTATTACCACCTTATTAGACAAAACAGATTTTGATTTTATTCCTGGGTCCACGTGGCATTAAGTAAACAGACACATTGTGATACATATGTATAATAAAGCCTGAGGGTTAAAAAATATTTTCCAGCTCTCTATTTACAAATATTTGATTTATTTAGAAATAGTCACTTAAAATAAGAATTTGCACAATTAGAAGTTCCTGACTTACCAAGATGTAAAACGTGTAGTGAACTATTTTCAATAACCAGCAAGTAAATGATTTGTCACTAGATGGCACTGTATTGGATAATATTTTTTAAAAAAACTTTTTTAGCACAATGAGATCCAAATTGATTTGTCAAATTAGAAGAATATTTTCTTAGTCACAGGATGAGATAGGAGGTCGGCACAGGATACGGTCACAAAGACCCTGCTGATAACACAGGATGCCATAAAGAAGCCGGCCAAAACTCACCAAAACCAAAATGGCAACGTAAGAGACCTCTGGTTGTCCTCACTGCTCATTATACACTAATTATAATACATTAGCATGCTAAAAGGCGCTCCTGCCAATGCCATGACAGTTTACAAATCCCACTGCGATGTCCGGAAGTCACCCTATATGGTCTAAAAAGGGGAGGAACCCTCAGTTCCAGGAAATCTCCACCCCTTTCCTGGAAAACTCATGAATAATCCACCCCTTGTTTAGCATATAATCTAGAAATAACTGCAAGTATACTCAGGCAAGCAGACCAGGCCACTGCTCTGTCTATGGAGTAGCCATTCCTTATTCCTTTTTTTCTTTTTTTCAAACTTGCTTTCACTTTAAAAAAGGAATATTTTCTTTCCAAAGGAGAGGGTAAGATTAAATTAGTTCTGTTTTTTCATGGCTTTAAAAATAGTTACGGTTTAATGGAAAAGAAAATAATGATACAATCAAGTTAAATGTCATTTTTAAATGAATCTGATACCTGAACAGTAAATAACTATTCTGATATCTTTGAAGCAGAAATAATTACAAATATCTCTCCTGTTTCCAGTATAACAAGTAAGTACATATACTTAGCTGCACAACTATGGTTTGTACTGTTAGCATTTGGTTAAGGGGAACTACATTTCCCAGAATCCTTTTCTATACATGATTCTAGGCTACAGCTAGAGGAAATCAAGAGGAATTCACCTGAGATTGGGAAGGAGGAGCTGCAGCAAGCAGGCAGGGCTCTCTCAAGTCATTATTCCCTTTGTGGTTAGAGGTGACAGACACAAATGCTGGCAGGGCCCCGCTTGTCCTCACACACCTCTACTCTGCTGTCCAGGTCTCCCTCCTAAATATTGAGCCTGTTGGTCAACAAGGGCTTCGGGTCCACCATCAGATGCTTGGCAGGAGACACAGAAGTGACATTCAAGAAATAGTTCCTTATTAACCAAGGTATGTTTAGCAAGCTATAATAATGCAGTAAATGAGTGAGGTGCCTCCTCACACGGTAGCTTCAGTGTGTTAATAACGTCCCATTAATTATACAGAATTATATAACCTTTTGTATGGGTCAAATATTATATAACATTTTTTTAAAAAAAGAACAGACAACATCCCAGGCCAGTCAGTAATCTATTTAAATGTTTAGAGATAAGTAAGTTGACACCACAATGTCTGAGCAAAACAGTCAGCTACAGAAACCCAACTCCACCACTCCTTTATTATTTCCCAAATTATTATCTGGTGGTTTCATTCATTTTGCCTGAAAACTTTCTAATATTACAGACACCTATCCTTAACAGCCAGCCAAACAATCCTAAGTTTGTGAGCCAATCACCAATATGGCTTAGTATTTGCTTTATTTTCAGTGCTAATAAACTAGATCTAGTGCTGGAACCCATAATGGGTACAAAGACAGACTCAATAACTGTGTACTAAAATAATTGATGATTAAGTCATCTTCCTATCAGAAGAGTCTGATTCAACTCCCCTAATGGCAGAGTTACCGCAAAGTAATACAGACAGGCCAGGCGTCCCAGCACTTTGGGAGGCCAAGGCGGGCAGATCACTTGAGGTCAGGGGTTCGAGACCATCCTGGTCAACATAGTGAAACCCCATCTCCAAAAATTAGCCAGGTGTGGTGGCAGATGCCTGTAATCCCAGCTACTAGGGGAGCTGAGGCAGGAGAATCGCTTGAACCCAGGAGGTGGAGGTTGCAACGAGCCAAGATCGCACCACTGCACTCCAGCCTATGAGACAGAGCGAGACTCAGTCTCAAAAAAAAAAAAAAAAAAAAAGAAAAAGAAATACAAACAAAACATCAAAGCAAACAAAAAAATACAGTCCATTTTTGTGGATAAAAAAAAAAAGTTCTGTGTCTGCCATGTTGTTTCTTGTTTGCCTCTGGCAATGTCATCCAGTGACATACAATCTGAGTGATTGCTTCCAATATAGGTACTCCCCAAGCCCTACCTCTAACACTGGACATCAGCAAAGCCAGAACCCCCTGGGTCCATAAAGCACCTCTGCTCATCTGTGTGTGTTGTCAGTGTTCAGAGAGGACTCACTATGCTCTGGGGAGTCTTCTAAACCCTTTACAACCATTATCTCGTAGGCCTCCAGCCATCCTTATGACATAAGTACTATTATACATATCCTGGTGTTGACATGCACTAGACATACAGCCTCGGAAGGTTTAGGAGAGATTGAGTAGCTTTTTCCAAGGCTATACATCTCATACATTGCAACACCAGGATCCGAACCAGCTTGGGTCTGACTGCAGAACCCCAGTTCTCAACCATTAAATGATGGTACATCGCCTCCACCCCCATTACATGAGAAAACTTAAGAATAAACTCTGCCTGATTTATCTTTGTATCCTCCAAAAGCATGTAATGCACTTGTATTTAGTATGTGTCAACAGTTATCTGTTGACTAAATATATTCTGAGTGAGAAAGTTAACTGAGGTGCTGCCTTTTATCAAAGAATAATTCCTGCTCCAATTTAAACTAGAGAAGACAAGGCTTCAGAAAACCTACCAGCAGTGGAGACAATGAAGACAAAAACCAGGGATAAATTGGAGTCATGTAACCCCTATACCTCAGACTTATCCCAGTTTTTAGGATTCCAACTACATTACAGGACATGCACCTACTACTACTGTCATATCTTTAGTTCTATTGACTATTCTGGGCTTCCTCCCAAAATGAATGAATAAACTCCAAGTCTTTGCCCCTCCTGGACCTACTTAAGTGGGCCAAATCCAGCCATTTTGCAAGAGATGCCAATTAGAGAATAACTTTATGTAAGGACAGAATACTGTGTAAAATAGGGTATCTTTCTGCCAGTCCCCACTAGTAGGTTTCACACTCGGGTTTTGTCACCCTATCTTAATTGAACACATAGTTTTCTCCTGTAAAGACATCATATTTTGCTTTCTCTTATCTGCTAATGAGAATCTCCTACTTGGTACTCTGCAGTGAATAACAGACTTGTTCAAAAACACCAAAAAATTTACTGCTATGAAAAACAAAAAAATTACTGCTGTGTATCCTGGGAATTCAAATGCTAGCCATCTGGACTAAATTTTACACATAAAAATCTCACAGTATTCAATTATCATGGTAGGTTTAAAGCAGGGGTATCCAATCTTTTGGCTTCCTGGGACCATACTGGAAGAAAAATTGTCTTGGGCCATACATAAAATATACTAACACTAATGATAGTGATTAGCTAACAACAACAAATAATCATACAAAAAAAAAAATCTCATGTTTTAAAACAGTTTACTAATTTGTGTTGGGCCGCATTCAAAGCTGTCCAGGGCCACATGTGGCCTGCAGGCCGCAGGTTGGACAAGCTTGGTTTAAAGTATCAAAAGGCATCTCCCAAGACTTCCATGATTTATTTTCTTTTCCCTCTGGCTAGCAATTCCTTGGAGTCAGTCCTTTTTGTTAGGCTGGTCTACCTCCACTCTTAGACTCAGGCTGAGCACTCTCTCAAGCCCCAAAGTAAAAAGAGAAAGTGCTTTTCCATCTGGGTCTGAGATCTAGCCCTGTCAGGTCAAAAGTTTTCTCCTCAGCTGCTGGACTCACCACTTCACCACTCAGGCTTCCCCCTTCCAGAGGCTTCCCTCTCTGTCTTAGTCCATTTTCTGTTGCTTAGAGCAGAACACCTGAAACTGGATAACTTATAAAGAAATGAAATTTATTTCTTACAGTTCTGGATACTGGGAAGTCCAAGGTTGAGAGACAGTACCTGGTGAGAGCCTTCTTGCTGGTGGTGACTCTGCAGACTCCGAGGCAGTGCAGGGTATCACATGGTGAGGGGGCTGAGTGTCACTCTCTCTTCCTCTTCTTACAAAACCACAAGCCCCACTCCCATGACAACCCATTAATCCACTAACCCATTAATCCATTAATCCATGAGTGGGTAAATCAATTCATGAGGGCAAAGCCCTCATGATCCAATCACCTCTTAAAGACTCTACCTCTCAATCCTGCCACACTGGGGATTAAATGTGAACGTGAGTTTTGGAAGGGACGAATATTCCAATCACCGCACTCTCCCTGAGCATATTCTCAGCCTCACTCCTGTCCTGTTTAGCATGGATTCTTATCCCTTGCTGAAAGTCAGTTTTCTTCTACAGCTCTGCCCAGCATCACCCACTCATCTGACTCAGCAAGAGTCACACAAATTGCATATTTTAAAAAGATCCTTTGCTGTATCTTGAGCATTCATCTTCCCTTTACATTTGAATAAAGCAATAATGCATGGACTTCTGATTACAGTTTAAGCTCCTTGACGCTAGGTAGGCAAATGCCCCCTTTCGTCCATGACTTTTAGGATCAGAAATGTTTCACCACAGACATGGATTACACAGTTGCCTTTAAATTATGCAGTCTGAGCGAGACAATAGCTTTAAAATAAAGCAGAAGATATTTTATGGTTTCTAATCACCTATATACCAAAACACTTAAATGAACCACTGATGGGGGCTGTCACATTTTTAATTCTGTCAATCTCCAAGGAAAAAGAAAAAAGAAAATGGAGACAAAACAATTATCCACCCTCGAAGATCTGGTATTATTTGCCTGAGGGAAGATTTTAGGATGTTTTAGAGTCCCTCTGATTTATTAGTCTTTGTTTTCATCATTACATTAGAATGTAATCTGATCCACTCTTATGGTCCCACAGAACCATGATCCTTTCTTTCCAAAACATCCACTACAAGACCGGACCTGGCTTTTGGTACTCTTCCTTCTTTAAACTCATTCCAAAAACAGGCTTCAGAGAATGACTTTCTAACGTCAACATAAACTTCAGACTTTGGGTCTCTCTCACAATTGGTCACAGAGTGCAGACGAAACTCAGAGTCAGTGGTGCTCTCAAAGCCAAACACTGAACAAAGATGCAGAGATAAGCCTAGTCTTCAAACAACACACAAGCCCATTGGCTTACTTCCGTGAAGGGCCCAAGTTACAGAAACGCCTGTTCTGTAAATGGCTTTGATTACTTTCTCAGGGTCATCTGCTCAAACAGTGATATGTCAGTCACTGCTAAGATCTTTAAAGAAAAACATCTTTCACTGGCACAGGATAGAGCATTCAAGAATTCAAAGAAACATTTGTAGATTTAAAAAAAAAAAAAAAAAAAAAAAAAACCTTCAGCATGGCAAATCTCAACCTGTGGCTTTTGGCTTCAAATACTATGGTCAGATTACTTGCATAATACTTTGTTTTTGTGAGATCCTCAAAAATAAGTGGTTAAATATTTTTCATTTTAAAAAGTTTCTTCCTTTTCTATTTGTGATTAGAATAGAAACTGCAAGTTTAGTTTTAAAAAAGTGTTTTCCTTCAGAAATCTAAGCTACAAATCAACTTAGTTCTGTAAATGACCCCAGACAAATATTAAGTTGGACAAACACATCAAACAACATTAAACAAATAACTATGTGAACTGAATTAATTAGTTACACAATTAATTCTCTACTTTTGGCAAATGCTTGATTCTGTTCTTAAAAGGTTAAATACAAAATAAGAGCGGTTTAATGTCATGAGGAGCCTTGTGTATTTGCTGAACACCAGGAAAACCTTAAAAAGCACAACTTCATTAAATTCAAAGCAAAGAGATTTGACTCCTTTAGAGTCATATAATTAGAGAAAGGACCACAGGGAGAACCGAAGGGTCCTAAAAAGAGCATGGCCTTGGGTATTGGGAGGATCAGGATTTGAATCCTGGCTCAGTTATTTGCCAGCTGTGTGGCCTTGCACAAGCTACGTAAGTCTCTGAAAATCAGTTTATTCAGCTGTAAAGTGAGAGAAATAATGTCACCGCACAGAATTGTTATGGAGATTCGATGAGTTAGACGAAGTACTTGGAATTGGCGTGGCGCCTGACACATGCTCAACAGGATGTGTCTGTGATCGACGTGAATTCCCTTCTTCTAATTCCCTTCCCTGTGTAAAACTGATGTGGCAGATTGTAGGACTTTGTAATGGTTGTAAATAGTTGGTTTCTTGGGGAAAAAAAAAAAGCTATATTCAAATTATATTTTTTAAATGCTGAAGGAAACCCTGACATGTTACAACACGGATGAACTTTGAATATGTTGCGCTAAAACAGGCCGGTCACGAAAGGACAAATATTGCATGATTCCTCTTGTATGAGGTTTCCAGAGTAGTCAAATTCATAAAGACAGAAAGTAGGATGGTGGTTGTCAGTGGATGGAAGAGAGGGAAATGGGGAGTTGTTTAATGGGTACAGAGTTTCAATTACGGGAAGTGAAAAAGTTCTGGAGATGCACGGTGGTAATGGTCGTACAACAATGTGAATGTACTTAATGCCAAAAAAACTACTCAAGAATGATTAAATGGTAAAGTTTATGTTATGTATATTTAACACCCACCACGCATGCGCACACACACACACACTGAAAAGTGCTTGGCATTTTTTAAAATCTTGTAACAAATTCTTTTGGAAAAGTTTGGTTGTTGTTTTTGTTTGTTTGAGACAGGGTTTCACTCTGTTGCCCTGGCTGGTCAAATCCAATGGCTTCGTATTCCTGCTCATCTCAACTTGACCTCTTGGTAGCTATGTCTCCTTTTGGAACAGTTCTTAAATGGCTCTTTTCCTGAGTGTGCTCTTTAAATGTTGGAGTGTCCCAGAGTCCTCTGCGTGACCCTCTCGTTTTGCTCAGCAAGCTCTCCTTATATAATCTCACCCATTTACACACGTGTGAATATGTTTCCGTCTGCTGGTTCTCTCCATCTGGGTGCCCCACTATAAAATGTCCGGAACCAAACTCGGTGCTTCCTTTCTATTCTCCCATTCAATGGCTATAGCTTAAAAAACTCTTCCTTCTCTATTCTTCCATCCCTCCCACAACTGTTATCTGTAGCTCCGGTATGTCACGCAAATTCCACCTTCCAAAATCATATGCAACTTTGTCTTCTCCACCACATCGCTGCTATCAAGGCCTAATCCAGGCCCTTCACCGCACTCAGGTGGACTTTGCAGGAGTCTCCCAACTTGTCTATTCTCTTTAGTCTTCCCCTTCCAGTCCATCTTCCACACTGCTGCCAGGCATTTTCTAAAACGTGAATCTCCGCCATTCCTCTAATTTTAAAACTTCCAATGGTTCCCCACAGTCAACGGGGTGAAGGCCAGTCATTCAGCATTACACACATGGCCCTCTCCAATCTCATTTCCTACTCCTTTCCCACTCCCAATGCCCCTGAACCTTAAGCTCCATTACAACTTCTCAAGAAAATGACAATTCCCACCTCTACAGTGTGGTACACATGCTGCTTCTGAAACATGCTCCTTGTTCTTCTCCATTTGGTGAGCAACTGCACGCTCTTAAGGACTCAACTCAAACGCCAATCTTCCCAGACCAACCCCCAGAGTGCAAATTAATTGAAGTGCCCAGAGCAGTTTGTGCAGGAGGTTGCAACGCTTAGCACACAGCACTGCATTTATCTGTTTCTTGCTTCCAAGCCATCCCAGAAATCTTCTCTGTGGAGCACCACAGGACCAGGAGACCTGCCTCACTCAGTTTGCAGTCACCCCTAGATGCTTCATGGCTTGTGTGGTCTACCTCTCTAGTCACACGTCTCCCAATCCTTAATGCTCAGGGACTCCACTGCCATACTGATGGACCACCATGGTCCAAGCACGTCTACTACAAGGCTTGGGGAAATCTTTCATTCGTTCAGTCAACTCACATTTATTCCATGTGGAGCTACACGGATGAAACTTGGCTCCTCCCTCAGAGAAGCGAAAACACACACACAGACAAAAATAACACAGGTTGTAGAAACCTACACACAGTGATTCCCAGGACATTCTGGAGATAGAGGAGCACATAGGAGGACAATGTGCCCAGCAACTGTGGGGCCCTGGAAATGGAAGAGACACTTGGTGGAAGCTTCTAGGACCCACAAGGTCTGAAGGGAGACTCAGAGAACTCAGAGGGAAAGAGGAGGGGATAGGATGAGTGGGAAACAGGAAATGGAAAATATATCAATTAACCAGATTAACTTTCTGTCAATTGCTCCAAGTACAAGGAGTAAAAGCCATGATAGAATCTCCAAATATATCCAGATCTTTTTATTTTTTAAATTGACACAGGGTGTCTCTCTGTCACCTAGACTGTAGCTAGTGGCATCATCATAGCTCAGCCTCGACCTCCCGGGCCCAACCAATCCTCCTGAGTAGCTGGGACCACAGGTGTGTGTCACCACACCCAGCTAATTTTTGTATTTTTTGTAGAGATGGGGTTTCACCATGTTGCCCAGGCTGGTCTCGAACTCCCGGGCTCAAGCAATTCGCCTGCTCTCAGCCTCCCAAAGTGCTGGGATTACAGGGGTAAGCCACCGCATCTAGCCCTAGATCTTTAACTGTAAAAGTAAACAACACAGTCAGTGATCTCCAGAGACATATACATTCTCACTCCCTTTTTTTCTGTCTCCCTCTCTCACACCCACAGACACACAGAAAAAGCTTAATGTCTATGTAATGAATACCTAATGGCAGTACTGACACAGTCAGAGCCTCTGCCCCCTCCAGTCACTTACGATCTGTGCCATCCACAGTGAAGGCACCCAGGTGTCCCTCCCTTCTGCTATTCCTTTTCAACATCCCCTGGCCCTTTTGTCTCTTCTATGTTCACCTCCCACGCACACTGCAGAATGAGGCTACATCATCAGAGGCCGCCCTATTTATTCAAAGATGATGTTACTGAGAACAATCCTATCCTTTTGTGCTAAAATGAACTTATCAACAATAGTTTTTCTTTTTTCACAGCATAAAGACTACTCCTAATTTGGAACCATAGTTATTAATGCTATTGTAATTTAGTTTAAGTCTTAAATGGACCCAACATTTCTTCTTCAAAGGAAAATAGCCCTATCAGAAAAAATAACAATAATATAATCATCATCACACCATGTTACAGAGAAAACTCACATTTAATTTCTGGGTTTGTCAGTGTTTTACTACACCATCTTTGGTCGACTTAATCTCATATCCTTACACAAATCTGTGTTATATCACATAAAGACATTTTTAAATTATTTTCATGTTTGTGCTCCATCTTATTGATAATTATTTCACTAATGTGAAAACAGATTAAATCTATGTCCAGATACAGAACATAAAATAATACTAAATAAGGCCGGGTGTGGTGGCTCATGCCTGTAATCCCAGCACTTTGGGAGGCTGAGGTGAGAGGATCACTTGAGGCCAGGGATTCAAGACCAGCCCGGGCAACACAGCAAGACCCCATCTCTACAAAAAATTAAAATTAAAATTAAAAAACCAAGACTCTTTCAATTTAGTATTTACATTTGCCGGTTGCAATTTTAATTATATTTTTTATATATTAATTGCATCCCTGCAAGTTCAGTTAACAAAGTATATGAATCATAGAATCATGCTTGAAGTTGGGAGGTAAGGGAGAAGAAAAATAGATCTTTGTCTTGGATCATGATCTGAAATGCTTACCGACCAGGGAGAAGGGAAAGGAAGGGAAATGAATGGGGCTGGGGAGAGCACACATGAGGATAGTTAAAAGCGATATGTAAAGTAAAAAAATAATAAAGTCAGTTGATTTCACATGCAATTAAAAGAGTCCCTGAAAATGAGTGAGGTAAAATCCTCCTCCATTGCCCTCAATCCAAGAGCTGAGTGGAAGTGCCATTCCAGGGAGTCTTGGGGATACTATCAGGAGGCAGAAAGACATACGATCTCAAAATCTGAGTCGTGAATGGTATACCAGCCCCTCATCCTCCCACCTCAAGCACTTTGTAAAAAGTTAATCATCGAATTAAATGTTATAATCCAATTTCCAAAATTGCTCTACTCCACTTAAACTGCTGTCACCTATAATAACCTTGCAGGCAAATGCATTCTTTTCAAACATCATTCTCTGCGAATTCTGCAACATCTGAAGCTCTTGATCACTCTGCTTTTTTCCATCCTGCAGGAACCCAATTGGCTCTTCTTTCTCTCTAATCCAACAGACCCAGCTCCCCTTCCTGATCATATCCCAAACCATGGCTTTCCCCAAAGTCACTGCCCTGATTCTCTCTACATAGTCAGTCATTGAAAACTCAACCATCACAGGGGAAGGGATTCTGCTGTCTCCCTTCCATGTGTCCTACCTCTGCCCTCTCACTGCTCCCAACTAAATTCATCACTTGACTGCTAGATCGCATCACTACGATCCACCTCCTGTTTCTCCCTTTCTTCCATTCATCTTTGACATTACTCCAGATTAATCTTTCTCTGGATCCCAGACTTTTTTCTTTTTCAAAATTATACCATCACTCCTCTTTAGGATAGTGTGGTGGTTGTAAAATCTGTTCCCAGATTCTCTGACACACCTCTTTTTAAAAGGTGAAACCTAGCTCCCCTTCCCTTGAATGTGGGCAGAATTTACTGGCTTGTGTCTAAGGAAGAGAACACGGTGAGAGTGATGGGGGATGATTTCCAACGCGTGGTCAAAAAGGGCATTGAAGCTTCTGTCTTGTTTTCTTGAATCGCTCTATCTGGGGAGTGCAGCTGCCATGTCATAAGGACATTCAACCCTGTGAAGAGTTCCACAAAGGGGAGGAACTGAGCCCTCCCACCAACAACCAGCACCAACTTGCCAGCCATGTGAGTGCACCATCTTGGAAGAGGATCCTCCAGCCCCAATAAAGCCTTAAGATGACTGAAGACTGGCTAACATCTATTTAAAAATTATTATTATTTTTTTAATAGAGATAGGGTCTCATTATGTTGTCCAAGCTGTCTCAAACTCGTAGGCTCAAGCAATCCTCCTGCCTCAGCCTCCCAAAGTGCTGGGACTAGAGGCATAAGCCTCCATGTCCAGCCCTGATTATCATCTTGACTTCACCACAAGAGACCCCAAGCCTGAATACTGTTAATCTGATCCCAAATCTCGGACATACAAAAATTGTTAGAGATAATAAATGTTGATTGATGTTTTAAGCCACTAAATTTGGGGATAATTTGTTACACTGCAATAGATTAGTAGTTCAGAAGGCCTCTGCTGCCAGTGTGACAAATCCAAATGCTTTCTTTGGGCACTCAAGTTGTCCAATAACTGCCCTTACTCTATCTTTGAGTACAGAAACATCATCTGGGCCAGTTATATCACTGACCTCACACGACATGGTGAAACTCTGCCTCTACTTTAGTCTATGCCATTGTCACAAGAAATGTCCTTTTTGGTCCTCTCCACTAAACTAAATTCAACACTTTCTTCTAGGCTCAATTCAAGGAATTGAATTGAATACCCACAGGAATTTTTTTTATATTTTTTAATGTACATAAACATATCTGATTTCCAAAACTATGTTTTAGTTATTTAAGATAGAAATTATGACTTCTGCTACCCTCACATTCCCCCATACTAACAGATACACAGACATAACTTACCATGGATCCACTTTTTAAAATGAAATAGATCAACACGTACTGACTTGTTCAGCTGTATGTGATATATTAAGTGGAAACAAAGCAAGCTGCACAAAGAAAACTAAGTACTTAAGAATAAATTTTAAAATAAATGTATTAAACACATCTGAGGAAAACTTTAAAGCATTATTAAAAAGACACAAACGAAGAGTTTAACAAATAGACATCTCTTATATTCAGATAGAACAAGTTAACATAAAATGTCAGTTCATCATAAATTAATTTAGAAATTTAATGTAATCCTCATAAATAAACCAAGTTTTTTAAATGAAGATATACAACTGATACTAAGCCTCATACTGAAAAATAAATAGGCAGTAACAGCCAGGAAAACACTCACACACTAGAGGGAAGGATGAGTTCTTCCGGACGTTAAATTATAGTCTAAAGCCTCCATGATGAAAAGTGTCTGACACATGAATAGACAGAAAAACCAACAGAGTAATACAGAAAGTTCAAAAACAGACCCAAGTGCAGATGAAGTTTTAGTACTGTATATGATAAAGGTGACATCTAAAATCACCAAGGCAAAAACTATTTAATAAATGATGTTTGATATGGTTTGGCTGTGTCCCCACCCAAATCGCATCTTGAATTATAGTTCCCATAATCCCCACGTGTCATGAAAAGGACCCAGTAAGGAGGTAATTTAATCATGGGGGTGGTTACCCTCATACAGTTCGTGTGATAGTGAGTTCTCATGAGATCTGATGGTTTTATAAGGGGCTGTTCTCCCTTTTGTCTGGCACATCTCCATGATGCTGTCATGTGAAGAAGGGCATGTTTGCTTCCTCTTCTGCCATGATTGTAAGTTTCCTGAGGCCTCCCCAGCCATGCTGAACTGTGAGTCAATTAAACATCTTTTCTTTATAAATTACCCAGTCAAGGGTATGTCTTCATAGCAGCGGGAAAATGGATTAACACAATGTTAAAATAATTGGCTAGCCACTGGAAAACCTCATACCATATACTAAAATAAACTCCAAATGAATCAGGGATCTAAATGTAAAGCAATGAAGCCATACTACCACGAGAAGGGGGAAAAAAGGTGAATTCTCTCATCTCGATGCAGGAAAAGGTTTGCTACCTACAACTCAAAATTGGGAAGACTGAAAGATTGATCGATTTGACTACATACTTTTTTTAAATTTCTATATGGCCAAAAACACTCTATTGTAAACAAAAGGCAACAGATAAAATGAGAGAAAATATTTGCATCATATCACAAAGGAGTAATAACCATAATATATAAAGAACTCTGAAAGACAAAAACAACAGAAAAATGGGCAAAGGACATGGGAAAATACATACACTCACATATACTTATACACACACACACACACACACACACATATATATCCCTTAGACATATTAAAAGATGTTCAATTCCACTTATAGTGGAAAAAATACAAATTTAAATTACATCGAGATGCTGTTTCTCAACTATCAAATTGGCAAAAATTAAAAAAAAAAAAAAAGTCACTCTTGGCCAGGCTATGGAGAAGCAGACACTCTCATACAGAGTTTCTCAGAGAACTGGCTGATTCTAGGGCTGAGGCAGAGAAGGTATGCAATGAGAAACATTCTACATGCACAAGAAAGAATATGTTCAAAGAATGAAGGAGATGTGTCAAAAGACACAGGAGGCGGCTTGAAGAAACTCCTACTGGCCAAATCTGGGATAATTTCAGCATCAAAATACGTAATAATAACAAATTAAGACTAATATCAGAATCCATGAATATGCACTGAAATAAATAAATGAGATTGAAGAGAGAGCTCTTTTTGGGGGAAGAAAGTCGACTATAAATAAATGAAGAAATGATGGACTTTTAAAAATCGCCATTAGGCAGCCATCATAAGAATAAATCATGCACACAAGCATCAATAAATTTTAAAAGCCTAGGGTTAAACGTGTGAGGAGTAACAGGACATTAACGAAATCTAAAAATATCATTCCATAACACAATTATTATTGGAAATAAAGGAAACAGTAACTTTCCGAGAAAAACGAGAAACCAGAAAATCTAACAGAAACCTGACCTTAAACAGGGGATCTAAGTTAATATCACCAGTGGTGAGACAAACAGACATCACGTGCCTCTGAATAAGATGTACTGAGAAGAACACAGCGTCCCTCATGTAGCATTTCTACGGAAAACACAAAACCTGAATACAGGCACGAGGAAGCAACAAACAAACCACTGTTGAAAGACATTATGTAATATTGCCAAGTACTCTCCGAAAATGTCAAAGTCACAAAACACAGAAAGACTGAGAAGCTGTTCCAGGTTAACCAAATGTAACATATGATCTGGTAATTTCTTACTATAAAGATATTTTGGGGATAACAGAATCTGAATAAAGTCTACAGTCAGATAATATTATAGTATCAGTGTTAATATCCCAATTTTATTTATTTATTTATTTATTTAGAGACCGAGTTTTGCTCTTGTTGCCCAGGCTGGAGTGCAATGGCACGATCTCAGCCCACTGCAACCTCCGCCTCCCAGACTAAAGCAGTTCTCCTGCCTCAGCCTCCCCAGTAGCTGGGATTACAGGTGCGTGCCACCACGTCCAGCTAATTTTTGTATTTTTAAGTAGAGATGGGGTTTCACCATGTTGGCCAGGCTAGTCACGAACTCCTGACCTCAGGTGATCCACCCGTCTCGGCTTCCCAAAGTGCTGTGATTACAGGCATGAGCCACCGTGCCCGGCCTATTTATTTATTTTTTGAGACAGAGTCTTGCAATTCTCCTGTCTCAGCAATTCTCCTGTCTCAGCCTCTCGAATGAGTAGCTGGGATCACAGGTGCACGCCAACGCATCCAGCTAATTTTTGTATTTTAGTAGAGATGGGGTTTTGCCATGTTGCCAAGGCTGGTCTTGAACTCCTAACCTCAGGTGATCTGCCCACCTCGGCCTCCCAAAGTGCTAGGATTTCAGGCATGAGCCACCGCACCTGGCCAATATCCTGATTTTTGAAAAAACATTCAACAAGAAGGGGAAAAAAAATTAAATTGCATTTACATGCTATTGTCTAAAACTGAGATATACATACATATATATCTTTAATATGTGCAAATGTATAGAGATGACTTTTCTAAGCACAAAGTAAAGGTGAAAAGCATAATTGGTAATGGTGATAAACTATTTCTAAGTAAAGGGGTTGGGGTGTGTTTTGGCAGAGGCAGATAGGACTGATAGTAAAACAAAATTTTTACAGCCTAATTTTATAATTACCAAATGAGGGTGGTGATATTATGGAATGTTACTATCTTCTAGTGTTTTTCAATATTTTTTAAGTGTGAAATAGTCATTTATGAAAAATACTGCTTTTATTCAGGACAGAACTTGAAATCAACTGAATTAACAACATTCATAAATGACCTTAATTCCATACTAATATTCTCATGTTAACATCAGCTGTTTGAGTAAATACAGGAACATAGAAATTATTTCTATCTCTTTATGTAATACAATAAAGAGAGAATACAATCTGTAGAGACTGCGCACATTCTCCAAGAAACAAGTTTACAAGTGTTCGCAGCACTGTTCACAATGCAAAAATCATGAAACCCAAACATCAGTCAACAGGAGAATGGAGAAATCGGCATATTCATACTATGAAACTATGGCATAGTTTCATACAATGGAAAGCTAAACAGCAATGAAAATTAATCACCTAGAGCTACATGCATCAGCACTGTTAAAACATCAAAATCCTAATGTTTAGTGAAATAAGTACAGAAGAATATATCCAGTATGATTCTGCTACATAAAGATAAAAAACAAGCGAAACCAAACATTGTTCATAAATGTGTGGGTGTGTAACCATATATATACACACACACATACACACTATATATATTTTTTTTTTTTTTTTTGAGAGAGAGGGGGTCATTCCATCACCCAGATTGGAGTGCAGTGGCACAATGACAGCTCACTGCAGCCTCAACATCCAGGGTTCAAGCAATCCTCCCACTTCAGCCTCCCAAGTAGCTAAGACCGCAGACATGCACCACTATGTCTAATTTTTTAATTTTGTAAAGATAGGGTCTCGCCAGGTTGCCCAGGCTAGTCTCAAACTCCTAGTCTCAAACAATCCTCCGGCCTCAGCCTCCCAAAGTGCTGGGATTACAGGCATGAGCCACCGCACCCAGCCTGGGCTCCATTTTTTTTAGGCAGGATAGCCCCGGAAAGGAAAGAGTTCTCTGTCAAATCCTCATGGCTTCACAGACAACTTGAAAGTATCCAGTTCTTTCCCATCTTATTTCTATGCTCACCAACAAAAGTTCTGATCCAAGTTTCATTCTTTCAAAAAGTCTACAGCTGGCTACAGCACATCTCCCACTGCCAACTAATACACTGGAGAATTCAATCTCATGTAAGCTTGCTTGGCTTGGATAGCTTTACTCAGTCTCACAATCTCCATCCACCCTAAATGAATTGATAAAATCAAATTTCTTCACCTGCAAAGTCACACCTGGGAATTCGGATCAAATGGTACAGAGTTCCTCTCTTCCTGAAGTCCTGCCTGACAGGAATGTAACTGCCACTGCTGAAATGTTAACTTTCCAGAAGCATCTATCAAGGGCAGACCATCTGTCTCCATTAACCACAAGATGCCTAATGGACACCGGGAGCAATTCAACACTCACTAATTAACAAACACTGGCCTTCAAGAGAAGAGGCTCTAAGTACCAATCGATAACTTCGTGTTAATCATTAACAAAATAGAAAATAAACTATGGCTGAGTTAACTCCGAAATTAATTTTAACATTTCATGCAACATCTCAAAACAGAGAAAAAGCAATTTTAAAGTGTAAATATCACAGAAGTTCATCATATAATTATATAAAAATTATCACACAAAATAATCAAACTGCTATCAAATAGACATAACTTACTAATAACAGATTTATAGCATTTACCCAATAAGGCTTTCTTTTAACCTTCACATAATCTTCAGTAAAATCTAAGAAGCTGTCTTTTAAAAAATATCAGGCATTAGAAACATGATTTTTTTAATTGAAAAAATAGGCAGACATTATTTCTAAATGTTTTCTCTTAGCAACTTTTTTAACACACCATCTTTTGTCCTCAAAAAATGGTATGAATAGGCCAAGCATGGTAGCTCACTCCTGTAATCCCAGCACTTTGGGAGACCAAGACGGGCAGGTAACATTTGAGGTCAAGAGTTTGAGACCAGCCTGGCCAACATGGTGAAACTCCGTCTCTACTATTACAAAAATAAAAAAATTAGCTGGGCAAGGTGGTGCACGCCTGTAATCCCAGCTACTCTGGAGGCTGAGGCACGAGAATCACTTGAATCTGGAAGATAGAGGCTGCAGTGAGCCGAGACTGTACCACTGCACTCCAGCCTGCGCAACAGAGCAAGACCCCATCTCAAAAAATAGTATGAATATATCAACAAGGCAAACTCTAAATCCCAGTCATCATCTTCTGCACTTCTACTACACCTTCCTTTGTGCTTTCCCTTGTGAAATTCCATTACTTCCTGGATATCAGACTCCCATCAAGCCCCTACTCTCCCTACTAGCAGCTCCTGAAAAAATAACTTCTTACACCATGAGTATCTCAGTCTATTAAAAAGTGGCACAAATAGCAAATTTCCCTTTGTTATGGACTGAAGGCTTGTGTCTCCCCAGAATTCATATGTTGAAACCCTACTCCCTGATGATAGGATTAGGAGGTAGGGTCTTTAGGAGATAATTAGCGTTAGATGAGGTCATGAGGATAGAGACCTTAGGAATGAGACTGGTGTCCTCATAAGGGTCCAGAGAGCTTGCTGCTTCTCTCCACCATGTGAAGACCCAGGGAGAAGGTGCCATCTATGAACCAGCAAGCTGACTCTCACCAGATACTGAATCTGCCAGCACCTTGATCTTGGATTTCCCAGCGTCCAGAGCTGTGAGAAATAAATGTCTGTTGTTTATAAACCAACCAGTCGACAACAGTTTGTTACAATAGCTCTAATGGACTAAAACACCCTTCAAAACTGAAATAATAAAATTTTTCTCCATTGTCTGTGCCTCACGTCTCATTCTCCAAATCTTTTTAGGCTGTAAAGAGAAGTATGCTCCTACATGTTACAGAGCTAATAATGGTAACAACAAAAGCCTATGCGTGCTTCTTTACCATTTATTTCTGAATAAGTAATATTCACATAGTTCAAAATGCAAAATAGAACATAAAAGGTAAAAAAGGAGTATTCAGAGAAAAGTCCACCTGTCCCCCAGATACCTAATGTCTTATCTCAAAAGCATGGAATATTATGGTTCTTTTTCTATCCTTCCAGAAATATTATATCTATATACATGCAAATGTTTATAAAAACTCTCTTTTTTCACATTCTTCTACGCCTTGTTCTTACTCAGGATTTCATTGTACAGCAGATCAGAATACAATGAGCTTCCTCTTTCTATTTTATGGCTACATATGACTCTTCAAATATGTGTAAACCAGTTTCTGTGTTTCTAGCCTCACCACACCAATTTCTTCAATATACGTGGTCCCAGACAAGTCTGACATTTTTTTAAGAAAAATAAACACTCTTTCATGTTTAAATATTTTTTATATGTTAAGCCAGGTTATTGCATCAATACTAGACTTTGTGGGTGTGACAACAGTTTGGCAGGTATATATAGAAAACAGTCCTCCTTAGCATGTATTTAGAGGTGAAATGTCATGATGTCTGCAACTTACATTCAAACGATGAGGCAAAATAATACAAATATGCATGGTTACCACCTATGGTTCAAAATACACACACCTGGAACAAGCCAGCAAGCACAGCAAAATGTTAACTAGTGAATACAGACGGAGGGTATACAGGTGCTCACAGTACTATTTTTTTAAGTGTGAAATTTTCAAAATATTATAAAAAGCTAGGGAAAAAGCCTGTATTATTTCCATGGGGTCTCCCTCATTCGCCACTGTGAAAGAAAAATAAAATCTCAGGACCCCAAACTCACTATGCCAGAGGGAAAGTTAAGCCTGGAAACTGAATCACGAAAAAACTGCCTTACTTTTGTTCCCAAACAGCTGTAATTTCACATGCTTACTTTATCTTACGTAAAATGTAGATTTACTGAGCACAAGACGAATGCATAATCGACTTTTTCCCCCCACTCCTTTCTTTTCACATGTAAAAATGTAGATTCACTGAGCAGTACTAATCAGAGCCTCCCAAGAATGTAACCACTTGCCTCATTGCCTACCCACTCTCCTTTTTTTTTTTCCTTCCCCTCCTGCTTTCTCTTTCCACTTTAAATATTGAAGTTCCCAAATTCCTCTTCGGAAAAAGCACAAGACACAGATCCTACTGTGACTTGTGTTTCTTTTTCGGGGGCGCGTCCTCAACCTTGGCAAAATAAACCTCTAAACTGATTGAGATCTGCCTCTGCCACTGTTTGGTTTACACTTTAAAACATACAGTGGTTCTTTCCCAGCCCCCAAGCCTATGTCCTAACCTAGCCCAACCACTTCCCTTGCATTCTCCCAAAAGAAAATTAAAATGAGTTCTTTTTAGCTATTCTTTACTACTGGTCCTTCAAATTGCTCAGATTCCATGGCTCCCTGGAGTCTTCCCCTACCGTTGTCCCTTCTCCCTTCTCACCTAGAGCACTCTCTGCGCGTACTCCTTCACTGCACTTCACCATTTCATGGCCTAAGTATTGGGAACTCAGCTAGAAAGTAAGCACCTACAGCAAAAAGCCCTAGATGAACAATTCTTTTGTAATTCCCACAGCACCTAACTCATGCCATGCACATAACAGGTATTTAAAAAGTGTTCACTGAAAGAATGGTTTGTTGTTTTGTTTTGAGACGGGGTCTTACTCTGTCACCCAGACTAGAGTGCAGTGGCATGATCACAGCTCACTGCAGCCCCGGCCTCCCAAGCCCAAGTAATCCTCCTGCCTCAACTTCCTGAGTATCTGGGATCACAGGCACACATCACCACACCTGGGTAACGACAAAGTCTCACTATGTCGCCCAGGCTAGTCTCAAATTCCTGGACTCAAGCAATCTTCCTGCCTTAGCCTCCCCAAGTGCTGGGATTACAGGCATGAGCCACCACACCCAGCCTAGAATGGGTTTTTAAAACAATTTGGGAACTACTGCTAGGCAATGGGGAAAAGGTCTCAAAGCTCACTGGCAGTCTTCTTAAAAACACCTCCAGTCTTTCAGCTTTTCTTCAGCACTTTAAACTCATCTCATCTTTCCCATCCTTCCACATTGTTAGAACTGTCTTCTCTCTGCCACAAACAATGCCAGATTATCTTACTAAGAATGAAAAAACCTGCTCCACGACCATAAATAAAGCAGCTCTAGAAGTTAGAGAAGCAAAATTATCTTAAATTTTACTTACATGATGAAATTACTCTTGAAGACTGTAAGAAAGTGTAAACCACTTGAAAAAGAGTACTTCTGAGTAACATGTCCACGGGATATTCCTGCAGTTTGAAACCAGGGAAGACCTGCCTTTTAAAGTGTGTTAACTTCGGTTAATCAACACAATGCTAGAGACATCTGAATACAGAGGCAACTAGCACGTTGACTCAGACAACCTGTGTCTAACAACAACACACGATGAAAAGCTGATTCACTAACGAGAAAAAAAAAGGAATGTTACTAAAAAATAGGGATATCTACTTAAACTGAAATTGCACAAACCTACAATAAGAAGAATTGAAACCTATTTCATTTTTTTTTCACCTGATTATGTCATGGACTTCAGAAGGACCTAAAAATACAACCCTCCGAAAATTAGGATCCAAAGAGGTTAAACACACCTAAGTCCAACATCTCGTAACTCAGAAGTTAAAGTCAAAGCTTGCTTGAGAACTCAAATACAGTGGTCTTCTCATGCTCATTCTGTCCACTTCACTTCTAAATTTCCTAACCTTATCTTTCTGCCCAAAAAGTACAGTGGACAGGGAGGTGGAAGACCTAACTGTGGTCATCCATGCTGTGAACCAGGTGTGTAAGTTTAAGTAAATTGTCTCATTTATAAAATGAGAAGATTGAACTCAATGAGCTCTGAAGGCCCTTACAGCTGGAATACACGGTGCTCCTTGAGAGTGGCATAGGTCAGCTGCTATTTAACACAAATTTCACTCTACTACTTTTTTTTACATACCAAACTCTGCTATAGTTTAAGAAATTTAAAAATACTACTTTAACCCAAACAATATCTTTGTTTACCAAAAATTTCCATATGTCGAAAGGATCCTGAAATTCTATATAGTTATTTATTACCAAAATTTAGGCAAACTGCTCTTTAAACTTCAATCTGAAACCTATTTGAATGCCTATTTAAATTTGAAAGTCTAAACACCAATCTGAAACCTATTTGAACGCCTATTTAAATATCAAAAAAAGCTGGGGAAGTGATACATTTCACATATCTTTTTCATTCAACCTGAAATATGCTACATAAACATGTTAAACTCTTCAGAAATAATTAGCACTGGCTGGGCGCAGTGGCTCACGCCTGTCATGCGAGCAATTTGGGAGGCCGACGTGAGTGGACGACCTGAGATTAGAAGTTCAAGAGACCAGCCTGGCCAACTTGGTGAAACCCCGTCTCTGCTAAAAATATATAATTAGCCCGGTGTGGTGGTGCATGCCTGTAATACCAGCTGCTTGGGAGACTGAGGCAGGAGAACTGCTTGAACCCAGGAGGTGGAAGTTGCAGTGAACTGAGATCATCCCACTGCATTCCAGCCTGGGCAACAAGAGTGAAACATTGGGCCAGGCACAGTGGCTCACACCTGTAATCCCAGCACTATGAGAGGCTGAGGTGGATGGATCACCTGAGGTTAGAAGTTCAAGACACCAGCCTGGCCAACATGGTGAAACCCCATCTCTACTAAAAATATAAAATTAGCCAGGTATGGTAATGCATGCCTGTAATACCAGCTACTTGGGAGACTGAGGCAGGAGAACTGCTTGAACCCAGGAGGTGGAGGTTGCAGTGAACCAAGATTACCCCACTGCATTCCAGCCTGGGCAACAAGAGTGAAACTCCAGGCCAAGCACGGTGGCTCATGCCTGTAATCCCAGCACTTTGGGAGGCCAAGGCAGGTGGATCACCTGAGGTCAGGAGTTCGAGACCAGCCTGGCCAACATGGTGAAACCCCATCTCTACTAAAAATATAAAACTAGCTGGGTGTGGTGGTGCATACCTGTAATACCAGCTACTTGGGAGGCTGAGGCAGAAGAACTGCTTGAACCCAGGAGGCGAAGGTTGCAGTGAGCCGAGATTGTCCTACTGCATTCCAGCCTGGGCAACAAGAGTGAAACTCCATCTCAAAAAAATAAATAAATAAACAAATAAATAATTCGCACCAGCATGCGATTTTACAGACTATAATATCAGAGTAAAATTTGTCTTTAGTTTTGGACTGCTATTAATCAGGCTAAAAAAAGAAAAAAAAATGCCTACGGTAAGTGTAGGATGTTTACTAGGCTATCCATATGAGGAACAGAAGAAAGTAAAAGGAAAAAGGAGAAGAAATGGAAAGGAACCAAAAAAGACAAAAAAGGGAGGAAACTGAGTGAGTAAAGAACTCAGGAAAAAAAGACAATAAATAGGGAGGAAAAGAATGGTCCACAACTGGCTTGCTGATATGCCAGGGCCAGGGTGGGCCGGCATCCACAAAACGCTCAGATAGATTCCAGACGTATTCCGGTTTTTTGTTTGTTTTAATTTTGGACAGAAAGTTTACCCAGAGGGGACATGTTTCCTTGTGCCTGCTCCTAGACTCCCTGTTGAAGACTAGGAAGATTCCAATGCATGAAAAGGAACACAAGAGTCTACAGTCCAGAATACTCTAGGTCAGGGGTCCCCAAGTCCCGGGCTACAGACAGGTACTGGTCCATGACCTGTTAGGAACTGGGCCACGCAGCAGGAGGTGTGCGGTGAACTAGCCAGTAAAGCTACATCTGTATTTACAGCCGCACCCCATCACCCGCATTACCTCCTGAGCTCTGCCTCCTGTCAGATCAGCAGCGGCACTGAATTCTCATAAGAGCACCAACCCTACTGTGAACTGTGCATGTGAGGGATCTAGGCTGTAGGCTCCTTATAAGAGTCTAATGCCTGATGACGTGTCACTGTCTCCCATCATTCCCAGATGGGACCATCTAGTTGCAGGAAAACAAGCTCAGGGCTCCCACTGATACTACATTATGGTGAGTTGTATAATTACTTCATTATATATGACAATGTAATAATAATAGAAATAAAGTGCACAATAAATGGAATGTGCTTGAATCATCCTGAAACCATCCCCCACCCCAGCCATCCGTGGAAAAATTATCTTTCACAAACCAGTCCCTGGTGCCAAAAAGTTTGGGGACCGCTGCCCTAGATGACTGACCTGCAATGTCCAAGACCCAACATGTTCCTGAGGAGTAATCTTACCAGAGTTTACAGTTCTTACTCCAAAAGAGCATGATGATCAAAAAACACGTTTTAGGAAGTAAGATGAGTATTTACGCAATCACAGTTCAGTGCTTTAAAACAACTGTTACTCTCCAAAAACAACAATAAATGCAGTCAGAATGCATGCATTGCCAGTGGACTCTCGGGAGCCACTGTGGTCTCCCTCCACAATGCTGACGGCTTTCTGGGGTAAGAGGCTGGACCACTCAGACACAGAATGAGCCAGGACGTGCTGCCACTGTTTCCCACAGAAGAGCAAGTGTTCTTCGGTTATTGCAAGGCATGATTTCTCACACACATGATCACTTTTAAAACTTTAGAGCAATTCTGTTGTTTGGGTATTTCTGTTGTTTAGAATCCCAAGTAGTATTTTATTTTTAAAAAACACGTATCTCAAAAACATTCTGCAGATGTTACGAAACGACTAAACAGGGTACTGATTAAGCCTATAAAATCCTTGCTCCAAACTGCTTGTCAGGTAGTAACAAAGATACATGGCAAAGAACAAACCCCTATGTTTCTTTTTCAGGAGAACTAAATTAGCAGCAGAAAGAATCTCAATTTAAAATCCTTTAAAAAGAGGAGTAAAGGGGGATTTTATATCTTTTTCCATAAAAATAAGAGACGTGTAAGCAGAGTAACTTTTTGTAAGCTAAGAGGCATAAAACAAACTACAGATTTCAAAGATAAAATCCAAAATAAACGGCATTAAAAAAAAAAACTTTCATTTGCTATTAAATACCTGAATTTTCAGGCAATACATGCTAAAAATAGAAGAGTCACCACAAATTATTTTGGAACTGAGCCTATAAAAAGTAGGTCTTACAAAATTCTAAACAGCTAAAAACTAGGAATAGCTAAAGGAATATGAATGACACTAAGGACAAAAGATTAAATAAATGTTCTTAGCATAGCAGTAACTAATCTCTCTGGAAACATAAACAAAAAAGATAAACACAGAGTTTTAAAAATAAACAATATGTGCAATGAATGCATGATACATCAATACAAAAGCAGACAGCAAAACAACTGTCAGTGGCCTTGACAATGGACAGATAAGTAGCTTGGTGAACATAACAAAAAGATTCAGTACTAACAAAAATGTCCCTAGAAATAGGACACTAGCACTTATGGTCACAAGCCACACATAATTTTGCAAGAGAAAGATCTGAAGTGGCTTTTTATGAGTTGTACAAGAATTGACAGAGGTATGAGGCAGGTTCCCAGAAACTCCCCTAGTGGTTTAAATACCATCACCGAAAGAATGACTTTAGAAGGTGACTGCCTCCTTCGTGGAGATGAAAAGCAGCAGAATATTTCACACCTGTGTCAGCAACTTTTCCAAAGTGTAATCCAGGTTCAATATTCCGGTCTTCTAACGTAGATAGCACAAAAAAAAGAGAAGGGTGCCCTCCTGACCCATCCCTAACTCCTGAAGAAGAGGGCCAGCCACACGGCAGGCAGTCTAATTTAAGGAGTCCAAGATCGTTTTACCTGGGGACTCAAAGGTATCACCCCTACAGAGACCAGTCTTGATTACTGGGTACCTTTCAAATGCTGGAGTTTCCTGGGAGGATCTACAACCATACCACCGTATGAATAATCTCAATCACAGCATTTTAGGGCTGGAAAGACCTTTCTCCATCCAACCTCTCATTTCAGATGAGCAGAGACTCAAATCTCTCGCAGGGTTCCATAGCTAGTTGGCACTAGAAATCCAGCGGAAATATTGTAAGCAAGCTTGTCCAAGATGTGGCCCAGGACAGCTTTGAATGCGCTCAACACAAATTCACAAACTTTCTTAAAACACTATGAGATTGTTTTTGCAATTTTTTTTTTGCATTTTTTTTTTTTTTTTTTTTTTGTAGCTCATCAGCTATTGATAGTTTTCGTGTATTTTATGTGTGTCCCAAGACAGTTCTTCTTCCCGTGTGGCCCAGGGAAGTCAAAAGATTGGACACTCCTGGAGGTGCAGCACAGTATCAAATACTACTCTACCGCAATACTTTTTCCAACAAACTACATAAGACCAGTCACAGCCACCAGAAAGAGAACTTCCCACTTAAGGAGGAAGAGGAAAATGTGGAGGAAATCCACGAGGGGGGTTCTAGCCAACCACAAGTCAGCATGGGATGCTGGACACCTGGCTGTGCGAGAAACAGAAACATGAGAAGTTGGAAGAAAGGAGCACAAAGAGATGGGAGAAGGCAAAGGCAGACACTGCCACTTAAGCACTAGTCTTATTAAGTACAAGAAAAAAGAACTGTCATTAACATCCTGACTCTCTAAAGTACAGGAGCCTTTTTGAAGGGCTTGAGGAAGTGGCAGAGACAAACTCCAGGAAAGCCTGGGGAGGCGATCACACAGCAGCTCCCTGATTCACCAATTCAGAAGTGGTCCCAGCATCTTGTTAAGCAGACTGCCAACCCCAGCCTCACACTGTCAAGTCTGAAGGATTCAAAACAGTTTCACAGATTTAATTATGAAGATTATGTCACAGATACGTATTTGAGTCAAGAAATGAGTACAGATCTGGGTAGCAAATCACACGTAGCTCTTTTTAAAGAGAAAGAGGTGATCAAAATCTAAAGCTGTGTCCGTGAAACACAGTCTCAAATCAATTACTCATATGCCAAATTAACTCTTAAGATTTTAAGGTTCAATCCTTTTATAAAAGCAGTGGGACAACATACAATTTCAAGATAAAACTAAAACTGGTAGTGTGAAAAGCAGAGAAGTCTCACGGTCTCAGCCCAGCTTCGTGGTCTGCACTATACAAATGATTTGTTTCCTAATCCATGAAGCACGCCTAGTAATAAGCGTCATGTGTGCCTTCCAGAAACTTGATTTAAACAAGGTAACGATCATAAAGCAATCTAAAAATGTAAGCACTGCATGAATTCTGGACATAATTTTGGAAAGGCATTTGATATGAGTCAAATAATAGCACCTAGCGATATTGCAAAGTATTCGCCAGAAACAAAAAGGAAAACTTACTCATTTGTTATTTTCTAACAAAGAACCCTGTGCTATTGACTAGTCTTGACATAGTTGATATGTCTTTTAAAAGTTTAGGACATTTAAAAACTTACAACATTCCATTTTTGTCTTCCCATTCCCTGCTCACCAATTTCTTCTATTTCTCTGCTTTCAGGTCAAGTTATATACATTTTCCTCAAAGTTTTAACTTTTCTTTCCTCTCCAATAAATTCAATCGTATTAGAATATACTGTCAAACCTCACTTCGATTCAACTAAGACCTTGAGTCCATCTGATTCTCGGCACCTGGAGTCTGGTTTAACATGGAATGCTTCCAGAGCACCATCTGTCCTCTTTGAATGCCCTGGAATCTCTACCAAATGCCTCCCCAAGACCTTCCCTCCCCATAAACATACACTCTAAGTAAGAACGGTGTGCTTGCTATGCAAGCACTGCTTGAAGACAAGTCTCCTAGTAACCCCACCCCCTTTCCTACCAGATTCCAGCCCCACAGTGCCCTCATTTAGAAACTACAGAGCCACCACTATTCTCCAAGGTCATCAAAATCAGGAATGACTGTGTCCTAACGTACTCATCCATGCCCCTGATGGACATTTCCTTCCTGCAACCCTGATTCTTCCATGAGGCTGTTATCTTCAGGCGATGTCCAAGTTAATGCTGTCACAGTCTATTATGGACCCAAATCCATGGAGTTTTGTCTAGAAAAAACTATGTCTCATGAAAATCATTTTATCTAGAGAGTCCACAACTATATAATGTGCTGCATTATACTCTGTAGCTGCATATTAAGAGAAGACCACATGCAGTGTCATGCACTGTAGTCCCAGCTATTCAGAAGGCTGAGGTGGGGGCATTACTTGAGCCTAGGAGTTCAAGGGCAATCTAGGCAATCTAGCAAGACTCCATTTCTAAAAATAAATTGGTCAGGCACAGTAGTTCATTCCTGTAATCCCAGCACTTTGGGAGGGCAGGGGTGGGAGGATGGTTTGAACCCAGGAGTTCGAGACCAGCCTGTGCAACAAGACAAGATCCCATCTCTAGAAAAAAAAATATTTTTCATTTTAGCTGGGTGTGGTGGCACAAATCTGCAGTCCCAGCTACTCAGGAGGTTGAGGTGGGAGGATCACTTGAGCTCAGGAGGTTGAGACTGCAATGAGCTATGATTGTACCACTGCACTCCAGCCTGGGTGACAGAGTGAGACCATTTCTAAATAAATAAAAGGCATTTGGTTAGATTTAATACAACATTTAGGTTTAAGGAGTAGCAAATAGTTTTGTCTTTTAATAACATCAGAAATACTTTAATATATTTTAACTGGGGATTTCTACTTTAGCTAAGTAGGAACACCCAATCTGAGTTTTAACAGACCCAATATTTTTGGAAAATATATGGAGTTCTCAAGAAATTCTAAATAAAATTAATTTAATCCATTTTAAACTTTTACAACTCAGTCTGCCATAGAGCAATTTTTAAATGACATAATCCTTTAGAAATCAAGCAGTGATCACTGCTAAAAGTGATGGGGGTGGGAAGAACAGGCAAAAAAAAAAAAAAAAAAAAAAAATCACAGAACTTTAGAAGATACTGTCTATCCCAATGGTTCTCAAAGTTTGGCCCTCTGACCAGCAACGTTAGCATTACCTGGAAACTTGTAAGAAACATACATTAGTGGGCCCACCCTAGACCTACTGAGTCAGAAACTCTGGGGTGCGGCCCAGTCAAGTGTGTTCTTCAGTGATTCTGATACACACCAAAGTTTGAGAACCACAGGTTCAATCCAACCACTCCATCGATGAGAAAGAAGTGAAGTCAGTAACATTCTCAAACTCGAACAAGTCAGTGACCTTCAAAATGATTCTTAAACTATATACCTGAATCCAAGTAGTCCCATAGGATCTTCTAGGCAAAAATATATCCTGATCTTTTGTAGCATTAATTCTAATATCATTACTATCTACTCAGATACAGGCAAGTATTTTTGTCATGAGTAATTTACATTTAATACCTAAAAAAGAAGACTTGGCCGAGCGCAGTGGCTCATGCCTGTAAACCAACACTTTGGGAGGCCGAGGGGGGTGGGTCCCTTGAGCCTAGGAGTTCAAGACACACCAGGGCAACATGGCAAAACACTGTCTCTACAAACAACAACAAAAAAAAAACCCCACAAATTTGCCGGGCATGGTAGCATGCGCCTGTAGTCGCAGCACCTCGGGAGGCTGAAGTGAGAAGACCGCTTGAGGCCAGGAGGTTGAGGCTGCAGTAAGCTGCGATTATGCCACTGCACTCCAGATCCCATCTTGAAAAAGATAAATAAAGATTTTTTTAAATAAAAAAGACTTCACATGTGACCTCGCTACAAAAATGACAACTCAAATCTCACAGTCTCTTTCTGTGTGGTTGGTTGGGTTAGCTTTTGTTGCTATTAGCAGTCGTGGGTTTTGTCTTGTTATGCTCGTGTTTTGGTTTGGTTTCAAGGGCAACAGCAGGAATTGACGGAACACGTGATTGATAATTTTGTTTTCGGTTCAGGGGCTTTTATTTTTTTTGCCCCACCCAAAAGGTTCACAGCAAAGGTATTTGAGAAGTAAGGACTAAAGGACTAGGAATTGCTTAAAAGATAAGTCTTCCCATTTTATCTTGGAATGTATTCTATGACTTTTTTTTTTTTAAGACAACAGATTTGTATTTCCAATTGTGTTTGACTTACTCTATGATAACATTACTTTTCATTTGTGGAACATGTAGTGGCAGAATGATAGGAAGACAACATTTATCCTAGGAACAAGCTGTTGTGGATGAAGACGGGCCTAAAATCCAAACACACATAGCAGCACAAAGTAGGTTAAGTCTGATGCATAGTATAGACAGCAGACTATGTGTATCACCTCTTAAAGGTACTAAACCAAATATCTGGCTACAATACAACCCCCAATATAGGATCTACTACATGAAACAAAATCAACAATTTTTGGTCTTAGGGCTCTCATTCTATATATATATTTCAAAGCCTAGTAGGGTTTATCTACACAATTAAACAAGTTTCTGTTTACATTTTAAACATCCTGTTTGACAAGCTTGTAACTCGGGTGCTAGGATTACCATAGAAAAAAAGTCATAGAATACATGAGATTTGGAAGCTGAAGAAAGAAATGTTTCCATTCGTGTTTGTCATGGTTAAGGTGTTTTGTCAATGTCATGCCACACTAGAGATAATATTTCCAGTCCTTTTTTCAGACTCCATTAACATATACAATTACCAAACAAACTTTGATTTTATAACCCAAACTTTCTAACATAGTTCAGTGCATGATTTTATTTTATTTTATTTCCTCTGAAGAAGTTACCACGGGCCAGGTGCCGTGGCTCACACCTGTAATCCCAGCACTTTGGGAGGCCGAGGTAGGCGGATCACCTGAGGCCAGGAGTTCAAGACCAGCCTGATCAACATCGTGAAACCCCATCTCTACTGAAAATACAAAAAGTAGCCGGGCGTGGTGGCACACACCTGTAATCTCAGCTACTGGGGATGCTGAAGCAGGGTAATCTCTTGAATCTGGGAGGCAGAGACTGCAATGAGCTGAGATCGTGCCACTGCACTCTACTCTAGGTGACAGAGAGACTCCATCTCAAAAAAAAAAAAAAAAAATTACCATGGATGAGTGCACAATGCAACAGAAACAACTACTTCAATTTGATTTATACTTCCAACTCTCTCTGTATGACCTGAGCACCAAATCTTCTTGTGACTTTATTTTTCAATCTGTCATCAAATAACTGTAACAATTCCTGCTACATATCTTAGCAGAAAGAAATCAGAGTCACAGAGCTAACAATAGTACCCCTGGAGAGACTGCATTCCTTAGAAGAACTATAAAGCCAGTGGTGTAGTTACTGGTTACTTCTCTTCTCAGCTCCATGATACAGCCTCTGAAGCTAAACTGGAAGGCTCAAGTTAATTGAACATTCATTCATTCAACATATATTTATGAGCACTGACAGGTGCTGAACAGCATATTAGGCCTTGGAGATAACAATGGTCAGCAAGACAAGCACAGTTCCTTCCCCTCACAATGCATCTCAGAAAAGTACTGATTCAACTCATAGGACTTTCATTTAGTGTATACGCCAAGGGCTCACATCCATTTGTAAATAATTACTCATAATCATAATTACTAATAATCACTCCATTCTGCTCCTGAAAAAGGGAGACCACATGCACTACACGGAAAGCCACAGAACACACGAATGCTCCATAATATGAAGGCCCCACATAGGCCAAAAATATCACCCACTAAGCACCTTATAATCTATGAAGGGGAAGCATGGTGTTAAGACCTAGAAGATGACTGCAGACTTTTAAAGGCAGAATACCTTAGCCTAAATAATGATCTGTCAATTACAGGATTTAAACACAAACATATCCTCTGTAACTGTGCCATCCAATACAGTAGCCACTATCAGCTATTTACATTTATCAAGTAGAAATTCAATTCTGGCCAGTCACAGTGGCTCACGCCTGTAATCCCAGCACTTTGGGAGGCTGAGGCAGGCAGATTGCTTGAGTTCAGAACCAGCCTGGGCAACATGGCGAAACCCCGTCTCCACTAAAAACACAGAAATTAGCCGGCATGGTGGCAGGTCCCTGTAATCCCAGCTACTTGGGAGGGCCGCAGTGGGAGGATCGCTTCAGCCTGGGAAGCAGAGGTTGCAGTGGGCCAAGATAGCACCACTGCATTCCAGCCTTGGCGACAGAACAATGCCCTGTCTCAAAAAAAAAAAAAAAAAAAAAAAGGAAAGAAAAGAAATTCAGTTCGTCAGTCACACTTAATGTGCTCAATAGCCACAAGTGGTTAGTGGCTACTACACTGGATAACACAGATTTATAAATCATTTCCATCCTCTCCAAAAGCTCTATGGGACAGTGCTGCTCTACAAATACCTCTGTAATAATCTGAAAATTACAACAATGAAACGTGATGAAGCACCTGTGCTCTGTTATGGCACATCAAAGCACGTCCACTGGTAACGTAGTACTTCCTTCCCAAGTAAGTCGAAAAGTAAAAACAACCCTGGGCATCTCTTCCAGCATATATTAGTAATCAAGAAAATTCACACCGTCCAATCGGCCAAAGGAATTCACAAATTCCTTTGTTTGTGAAGGATGAAATTCACAAACAAGTGAAAAACTGATATTTTGCCCCTTCCTATTTCTTTGATAATGTGTTACTAGTATTGTGTACTTTCTGTTTAAGTTTTGTCTTGGGGTGCTTGCAGCTGTGTTTTTAGCCTGGTAGCTAGTAGCAGAGAAGGAGGTGAGGACAGTTCAGAATGAAGATGAGTGGTTCAGGAAAACACCGACACAGATAATGCAACTTAAATGGAAGTAAATTTAATTGCGACCAATGCAATAAACTTAAGTGCTCACTGTGTGCCAGTGATGTGCAGATAAACAAGTCACCATTCCCACCTTTGAAGAGCCCAATTTAGTAGTGGTGTTCAATATGTAACAAACACAATGAGATATGCTGTGATATAACGCAGTAAGACAAGCATATATACAATGCAGAGATGACGCAGGGAGGGTATTTTTTCAATGGTTTCTGAGGAGAAATCAGGGAACATTTCCTGAAGGAGGTATCCAAGAAGCAGAAGAGCAAACTAAGCAGAGCCGTGCACAGGAACCCCAAGTGGTTTGGCAATGCTGGTGAAAAATGTGTTTCATGGTTAGGAGGATGGGGGTGGACAATGGGAGGAGGGAGATGGGGCTACAGAGCTATTTCCACACCAGACCACAGATACTCACGTTCCAGTCATGTCTGCCTGAGCAGGTCTGTAAGCCTTCTTCACCAAAACTGCAAGTAATACGAAAACCAATCCCTAAAATTTGTTAAATAATATACCCATGCCTGCCATAGAGGTTAACAATATTTGACAGCAATCAACAGGAATATAAAGTTCTTTGTGGCGCGGTACTCTTAATACATATTGGTCACAAATACACTGTAGCTAGTATCATTTTTTTTCAGGGAGAAACCTCTGTTTACTATGAGTTTTCTTTGGAATCTCTGTACAGAAAACACTAATGAAATAGACTACTCCCACATCTAAACGTCCCACCAACAGTTTATCTGACCAGGAGACAAATGAAACAAATTAAGAGGAGAAAGGAGATGTAACAGCAAAGTTTCTGTACTCCAGACCAGTTTTTTTTTGTTTGTTTGTTTGTTTGTTTTTTTTTTAATCCAAAATGCTAATGGCAGAACTTCTGTTACTCTGTACCACACTGCACCTCTGGGTATATCCAGCTGTGACCACACCACAACTGTATCGCATCCAGCAACCTAAAACACTCTTGTGGTTGCTCATGCAAATACTTGGAAAATATTTGCCTCTTCCGGACTCTCCCCTTCATATTATACAAATGCTCAAGTCTCAAAAACAGAACAGGAAACTTCCAGAGAACCTATTCACTTCAAATTACGGAGATCCCCTCTCTCCTTAATCCACAATAAACTTCTGGAAAAAGTCGCCTACAGGCCTTAAAGAATCTCCAAATGATTTTCCTCCCTTATACAAGCAAAGCTTTTCAAACAAAAATCTTAACAGTAGAAATGTACCCACATAAACCAGCTGGCCCTTAGGCGAACATAAGTACTACTATTCACACAAACATAGGGCCCTTAGGCAAAGGGACGTTTTCCACGAGGCATACGTGTCTGTTGAAAGTAAGGGTTCTGAACTCGACCTCTCTAGGTCCTAGGTACAGTCTTCCTCCCTGATTTAACTCCGAGCTTTCACTCCTCCAACTGTAAAATAGGGGTAACAGTACTTTTACGAGTAGATCCATGTATGGGGAGCCGCAGTATCTGACACAGAGACCCCACTGAGTGACAGATCAATATGTGTTAGCTATTTTAGCTGTTCTTACTATTTTGTCCCTAAATAGGTATGATTTCACAAGTAGCTATTCCATCAAGCTGGTTACTTGTATAAATTCGCACTCTGCACCAAAATCACTTACGGGGAAGTGGGGGTTAAAAATACACACACCGTCCAGGCCCTATTTGGATGTGGGTCCAATTGGTCTGGGATTGGGTTGGGCGTTAGAACTCTTTTTAAAGCACTCCAGTTGGTTATAACGCGCAGCCGTCCTTCAGGAGCACACAGAAGTGTCTACACGTCCACAGAGATGTACACACCACCTGTAAGATCCAAGTTTTGAGTCCAGCAGCGCAGGTAGGCCCTCCCGCCTGGACAAGGCTCCCCGAAGCGCTGCGACGATGAACCTAGCACTGCTCGCCGAGAAGCGCCAAACCCCTCACCCAGCGCCGGGCCACCCGCAAGACACGGCTCCATCGGGGGTCACACGCCCCCTCGCGCGCGCCCTCTGCGGCCCCCTCGGGCGCCGGCCCCTCCGGCCCACGTCACCGAGCCCTCGCCTCCCGCGCCCCGGCCCCATCCCGCCCCTGGCACGTGACTCGACACGCGCCAGCTGCACGCGGGCTCCATCAAAACAAAAACAGAGGAGGCCGGCCGGGCGGCGGCGGGCGCGCGCGGGGGGCGGCGGAGAGCGGGCGCGCCCCCGCTGCCCGGCGCCGCGACCGCGCCTCCGCCACTCCGGCCGCCGCCGGCCGCGCGCCCCGGCAGGCCGGGGGCGGGAGGGCAGAGAGCGCCACCCTGTTTACCGCGCCGGCCCCGCCCCGCCCCGCCCGCGCCCGCTCCCGGAAACGGTCTCCCGGGAGAGGGCCGGCTAGTGCGCACCCACCCGCGGCGGGGAACGCCGGCCCTGCGTGGGAGGCGCCCGGCTCCGGCGGCCTGCCGCCCCCGGCTGCTGCGTGTCACCCCCGTCACGACTCTGCTACGCACTTCGCCCCCGGCTTTCATCTCCGGCGCTTCCGCAGACCCCTCACGTGGCCGCCGCCTCCCTGCCACGGCACTCCCCGGCGACCGGGGCTGCGGCCCCTAGCTCTGCGAGGGATCCCGAGCCTGTGCCCACCCCACCTCGGACGTCACCCTCTTCGGACCACCCAACCCACACCTTCCGCCTAGGGCGGGGCGCGGGGAGGACGGCTACGAGCTGTCAGGAGCCTCCAGCTTTCCCCGTGACGAAGCTCACCCTCGCCGTGATCGTCGCCACTCACCCAGCAGCGGGCTGCGAGCTGGAGCAGACGTTTACACCGAGGGAGGAGTGGGGGGACGTCTTGATTTTTCTCCCTAATTTGCCACACACACAGGAAAAAACAAACAAACAAACAAAAAACAGCAGACGCAGCTCTACCCTTGGGCTGGCTTTAAAGCTTTTAAGCTTCCCACGTCATCCTACCCCATGCAACAGACTTACCGAATAGCAATGCCCACCCCACACACCTGCTAGGTAACTCGCCTTCTGGAAATCGGGGGCCCCACCCACCCCACCTTCTGGAAACCTGCGCCTGGGGTGGGGTTGAAGAGACACTGTCTGATATCCTAAAGTCAGAGGGCGTGAGGGGACCGGCACCCCTCGCCCCACCCAGGCGCGCTGCAGCCTCCCGTCCCCGTCTCCAGAGTGCACCAAGGCATCCTGCGTCCCTGCCGGAGAAAAGAGGGACGGGGCCGGAGGCCCGAGTTCCAGGGAGTTGCTGATTCCAGTGGAGAACCGAGACACCGTGTCCTTTCTAATTAATAAGCATGCCACCCCCCAACTCCAACCCCCACCCCCCCGGCCTTATTTCTTGTTGACAGCAAAGGTGGGGGACGTGGGAGAAAGGCGAGAGTTGTCTCTAGGTTCGGGATGTTGGGCTGCGCGGAGGGAAGAGGTGGGATCTCGAAATGGAAACAGTTCCCCCTCCCTCCCCCCTCCCCTCCTCCTCCTCCTCCTCCTCCTCTTCTTCTGTTTACCTCAAGTTTGAATTTTATCTGCGCAACATTAGCTGGAATGCGGACATTGAAAAAAAAAAACACACACACACTCTCTCAGCCCGGCGGCAGCTCCAGAGGAGCCATGTGGCATCAAGCCACAGTAAAGGGGAAAAAGTGCTCTTAGCAACACAAACATGGCGAAATCGCTCCCACAAGCCGGGTTCCCGCGACAGCCCTACCTTCCCCCGCTCGCCTTCCGAAGGTCCTGGCCAGGAACCGCAGACCCTTTCCGGGGGGCGGCGAGGGGGCCCCGGGCCGAGCGAGGGTGGGCGCACGGGGCGTGCTAAGGGGAAACTGACTAGCCAGCCGATCAGCCCCGCCAGGAGCGGAGGGGACGCCTTTTTCACGCCGTGAGATCGCAAAGGAGAGCAAAATTCCCATCCCAAAGTCCTGCGGGACTGGCTTCCCCACCCGACGAACTTACCCCAGGGCTGAACGCACGCTGCTTAGCTCCTTGCCTCGTTCCTTCCTCCCGGGCGCGACGAGAGGGGAAAACGATGCGCACGTAGATTTGTAGAGAGTATTCTTGAGAATTTCCCTGGGATGGATGGGGAGGAGCGGTGGAGACTCAGGAGACAGGTGCCGCGCTGGCCTGGGCTGCCGGCTAAAAGTTGTTCTCCGCGCGGTGGGCGGTGGGGTCCCCGGCCAGGGCCGAGGACCCCGGCTCCCTGCCCCCCGGCGTCGCCCACTTGTCACGCCAGGCTGCTGCGTGCGCTCGGCTGCAGGGGAGGTGGCGTAGTTTCTCTTCCTCCCACCTCTTCTCACTCACTTGTTTTTGTAGCCGTGGGCTCCCCTAATGCTTTCCTCTCCACAATGTTGTTTCATTATATCATGTCCATCATGTGACACCAGAGAGGCCTCTCTATGGAAACTTAAAGGGGCTCCCACGTGACTGCAGCAGCAACAACAGCAGCAGGACTGGCGGCGGCGGCCGCAGCGGCGTCCGTACCTCCACCCACCGGGAGCCCCTCGCAGCATCCCGGAGGGGCTTCTGGCGCTGCAGGAGCCCAGATCGGGGAGCCACAGCATCCGGGAGCCGTGGTGTCTGTGCGTGCGTGGAGTCTGTGCTCATGACATAGGAAGCCGAACAGAAGGAGCGTCCTCAAATCCTTTCCTACAGTCACCAAACCCACGCTCTGTTAAAATGACATTTCATGGCTCCTACTTTGTTTCCTCGGCGAGCAATGAGTTTTCTATCAGGCCTGATTCAGTTTGACAAAAGTCAAAAAGAAAAACCGTATTTGTCCCTCTGCAAGTTCAGTCAGATCGCTGGGAGAACAGAAATGACAAAACAATAATAACAGAAATAGAACCAGGCATTTGATACATAATTACCATCACCACGGCTTTCAAGCTTTCTGGAATTACATTCCTCCAGTAACTGTTGATGATGCTTGCAGGAGGCAAAATGCAATGCAGTTTTTCTCTTCCGCAGCTATATTAGGGCTTTGTTGCTGACAACAGTGAAAACTTGTTTGTGTCAGGAAGTGAGGTACGGAGATATGACCTGGAAGGTACAGACAAAACCAAAGTGGCAGTTTTTGCATTACTTTTCTGACCACATTCTTTCAAATGGTGACAAGAAGGCGGTCTGCTGTAAAATTCGTGGGGTGTTTGATGGGAAACAAAATAATCAGAAAAACATAATTATCCCTAGCCATACCATACTTGCTAGTCGCTAGAAAGTATACATATATGTATCTGTGTATACATAGAGAAAGCAAAAAGCATGTGCACTTTAATATTTTTGAGCCACTAATTTTTTCATCATTTCTAGCATTAACAAACACTTGGAAAGACTTACTTAAGTCCAGGGATGTGTGGAAACTCACAATGTTGAGTGCTGTGGGTATTACTGACTCACAGTCCCTTTAAGGGTTTGTACCATAAATCCCAAATTTCTGCCTTAAAGTTTTTGCAGACACGGAGATTTTATCCTGTAAATCTAAGCCAGATAGCTATTTCTGGGTTTTTTAGTTCATGCGTTTCCATTTTATAAGGGAAACTGTTTGGATTGGCGGAATCAAGAAAAAACTTCGCAAGAAACTGAAGAGTGGGATGGAAGATCTTTTCTTTTGGCCTTGCCTTGACACTCTCTCTCCACCTCATCAGTTTACCTCATCAGCCATGATGAATGAGCTCCATTCCAACCCTTCTAATTCTATAATATCTCTCCCAAGTTTTACCTTCCTACCTCATGCCTAATTCTTTCATCCCTTTCCTCCTACAGTCCTTGCCTCCCAACTCAGCCCCTTTTCTGCCTGGGCGCTCAGCTCAGGCCTCCCCAAAGACTATACCCCCCATCCTCCCCTGCAGCTGCCCCCAACCCCACGCCCTTCCCAGCTTGGCCTCTCTTCTCTGCAACTCTACCTCCTTACCTCTCTTTGACCTCTATTCACCTTCACAGTCTGGCCCTTGACGTCTGGGCCTCTTCTTACCTCTCTTTACCTGAAATGTCCCGGCCCTCACTGGGGTCTCCTCCTCACCCTTCGCTCTGGTCCCATCCCTTCTGCTGCCAAGCCCCAGCGTTCCTCCAGCTCGGCCTGGTCAGCTTGAGCCTCATTTTGTTCGCGTGCCCCTGGGCTGGGAAAGGAGTGTGTGGTGCACAGTGGGGCCGAGGATCCCCCGGGGCCGTGGCCCCTGCCTCGTCCCCTCCACCCCTCCCGAGTCCCGGTTGCGGCGCTTCCTGGGCGGATGGCTTGGAATTGCTGCAGCAGCTGCGGTTCTGCTGTGTCATGCAAGAAGGAGGCGGCGGCGGCCGGAGCTGGAGGGGGAGGAGGGGAGGAACCTGATCCTCCGGTAGCGAAGGGCTGGAGGCAAACACCGAGCTCCTCCAAAGCCGCCTGGGAGCAGGGAGGGCTCCGCTAGCCCGGGGGGGCCCTCCCCGCGGGGCAGATGGTAAGTGGGGCGGTGCAGGTGGTCGCCTTGGGAAGGGAGCGCGTAGGGGGGTAAGGTGGGGCGGCGGGAAGTACTGGAGTCATCCCAGCCAAACTAAGGAGCCCGGTGTCCAGCTGAGAGGGACCCAGGCCGTAATAAGGATGTCCAGCCAAACGCAGCAATAATTACTATTCGAGTGACGCCCCGAAGTTGACCCAAGCTACACAGAGGGTGGAGTGGTGCATCCTGAACCCAGGGCAGAGCTGGAGGCAATGATTCAGGGTTTGAGAAGTATCAAGCCCAATGGCCTGGCGCTTTAAGGTGCAGCTGAGTAGGAAAAGCCAACCCACATCGTATTCCCAGAGCCTTGCTGCGCTTTCTGGGTTGTCTTGTTTAAAACTAGCGAAAGGGATGGGAAACCTGCCCAACCTCACTTTAGCCACGAAAATAATGCTCTTGGCCAGTGGCCTTGGACAAACAGCCTCTGGTGCAATAAAATAATCAATAGGAAGAAGAACTTCATTCCCCTCACCATCCTCCTTCCCCAAGTTCCTTTGACCAGAGTACCTCATTCGGCTTAAAGGAGAAAGAAAACTGTGTGACATTCCCTCCCAGTCTACCTGCGGCCAGACTCCTCACCACACAAACTGCCCACCCCGCTCCTCTCCTCATCTTCAGAGCCATGATTCCAACAGACATTGCAATACTACTCACGTTGGGTGAGAAGACTGCCTGAAACTCTGAACAATTTCACCTCCCTTGCCCTTTGCCACGGGAATTCAGAACCTACAACTGAGAGCGGGGAAGTTTACGGACAGGCTGGGCATGTAGGAACATTACTTCCTTCACTGGACTGTAGTTCTCCAGACAACTTTTTAATTATGATTATTCCCTTCCATTGCACTCCTGGAAATTTCAAAGCACTTTCTAAAACATCATTTTTTTAATGTCAGTCATACATTTAGAGGTAAGGGGTTGATGGGATTAACTGAAAGGCTAATGACTGTCTCAAAAGCACATGCTGTTGCTAGGGAACCCAAGCTCCTGCTGCTCTCTAATCACCAGCGTGTTCCATGGAAATCAAACTGCTCAGGGTGTTATTAAAATGAACGGCATCGGGTTAAAGGCGTTCTTGCTTATGTTGTAGCATCCTGGATTATCGATTGCCTCACACCCACATATCTTGTTTTCCTAATTTGATTTCTGTATTTGCGTCACTGCCAGGGACACTCAGACTAGACCAGTCAGTTCACTTCCTGTTTCTCAGAACTGGTTTATATTTGGTCTCGTAGCACTAGCTGGTAAAACATTATCAAACTGATCCTCTTGGAAAGAAATCTTTGCTTCCCGTTGAAAACAAATTATTCCAATTAAATTCTAATTCCCGTGGAAAACGTCGTCATTTGAGGAGCAGACTGCCAGTTGCCATTTGAGAAACCATCCTTGAAATGTAAAGGCTAGAAAAAAAAATCATCTCGATTTCTTTTACCCAAAATCTTCATTCCTCAGCACTAGAACTAAGACACACTCGAGTAAAGAGTAGATTTAAGTATACTTCTAAAATGAAACGCATAAATAAATAAATAAATAAATACACGTTGAAGCTGGGGAAATCATTTAGACTAAATAAGGCATAGAATTGAATGGAATCCAGGCCCAGGAAGGACAAGTAAGCTTGGGTTAGCATTGTGGCATTCAGAGAACACAGTGTGATTACAAGGCTGCACTACAAATAGGAAACCCCATCACTTTGTGTACTAATTGTCTCTTTTACCAATTCCCCTACGTCCCTGGACAAGACAACCTTGTTTTGTTTTGTTTTCAGTTCCTTCCTCTTTATAACAAGGATATTGCAAAGGCAGCATCAGAAAGATAAGCCCTATGTAAATAGGTGGATTCTGATGTAGACAATTTGTTTAGATGGAAAATAAAGCCCTTTGAAAAAGATGTATAATGGCATCAATAGCCTGGCTGACCTTGAGTGAGCCATTATAGGTCTTATGTCAGTTTCTTTGTGGAAACTTAAATGAAAGTGCTGGACTAAAGGATTTCTAAGGCTCCTCCCATTTACAAACTTCTGTGATGAGATTGAACTCACTACATAAAAATTTCAATTTTAGCTGGATTTTGCAATGTTAAATTTTAGCACTGAACCTTTAGTATCTATCCATAGGAACCTTGAGGGAAATGATGGGAAATGATTTTCTATTGATGTATCCATTTTTAGTGTCTGTTGACAGAAAAATAAAATTTACCTTACTCCCCATGTACTTACTCTCTCCCTGCCTCAGTGGTATTATGGAAGCAGCAGGATAAGAGTTACAAAAGGATATAAAAGCATAGAGAAAGTTCTTTCAGTCTACTTATTTATTTATTACAACAACATCTTACTGTGTTACCCAGGCTGACCTCCAACTCCTGGGCTCAAGCAAGCCTCCCACCTCAGCCTCCTGAGTAACTGCGGCTACAGGTGCACTCAACCATGCCTAGCCTTTCAGTCATTTTAGATATAGGTAATCCTAAGTACTCTGATGATCCAAGTGGTGGAATGATGGAGGAAGGGGTATACAGAAATATAAACTGAATCCTCATGGAACTAATAATAATCTATTTGCCTGTGTTTTAATTAGTGCTAGGCAAAAATAGACCTTGCTCAGCTCTTAGAATTTTTCAGATTCACAGTATTGAGAAGTGGCATGAAGAAATGTGAGATTTGTGCCACAGAGAAAAGACCTGACTTTGAAACCCAACTCTGCCACTTTATTCATTATTGAGTGCTTGCGCTGTGTCAGGTATTGTGCTGGGTGCTGGGAATACAAAGATGAATAAGACACAGTTTCCGCTTTGAAGGACATTATAGTATCATGAGAACAAAGATGAATATGCAGTTGATGAGGCAAAAGTGAGGTGATATCAACAGGGGAGCTTATAAGGGTGCCTAACCCTGACCACGCATAGGGTCTTTAACCACACAAGGTGAATATTGAGATGAGTTCTGAAGGATAAGTAGAAGTAAGCCAGACAAGTGGGCAGGTTACAGAGAAAGATATTCCAAGCAAAGAAAGTACTATGTGTAAAGACCTTAGGGAAAAAGCTGTGCCCAGAGAGTTGAGGGTGAAGAACAGAGCCTGGCAAGTAGGTTCTGAATAAATACATTGTATAAATCCGTGGCAGAAGTCCTGAAGGAGAAATCCAGGAAGATTAGCATGGTCGAGTATGTCATCCTAAAAAGTCTGAACTTATTCTAAGGCTGTTGGAGAACCACTGATAAATTTTAAGGGGCATAGTGAACTGATCAAATGTTCATTTTAGAAAGATCTCTCAGCTGGGTGCAGTGGCACACTACTGTAATTCCAGCAGTTTGGGAGGTTGAGGTGGGCAGATTGCTTGAGCTCAATAGTTGGAGACCAGCCTGGGCAACATGGTGAAACCCTGTCTCTACAAAAACACAAACACACACAAAAAAATAGCCAGGCCTGGTGGCACACACCTGTAGTCCCAGCTCCTCAGGAGGATGACTTGAACCGGAGAAGCGGAGGTTGCAATGAGAGGAGATCATGCCTCTGTGCTCCGGCCGGGGGAAACTTACAGTCATGGTGGAAGGCGAAAGGGAAGCAGGCACCTTCTTCACAAGGCGGCAGGAGAGAGAGAGCTTGCAGGGGAAACTGCCACTTTTAAAACCATCAGATCTCATGAGCACTCCCTCACTATCATGAGAACAGCATGGGGGGAACTTCCCCCATGATCCAGTCACCTCCCACCAGGTCCCTCCCTCAGCACGTGGGGATTACAGTTTGAGATGGGACACAGAGCCAAACCATATCACATTATAAGAACGAAATAATGATGGATGTCTAAACTAAGGCAGCAAGAATGGAAATGGAGAAAGGAAGAATTGAAAGGGTTCAAGATATATTAAGGACATAGTACCAACAGAATTTGATTATTGATGGTATCCTCCATCAGTGGTATCCTTCCATTTTCATAAACCGTAAATCTGCTCCCATTATATCCTGCAGATATATCCTGAGGTCCAAGATAGGGACCTCAGGAGGAAAAGCAGGTTGTGGAGTCAAGGTAATTAGTTTAGTTTTCAACATGTTGAGTTGAAGTGTCCATAGAATATCAAAGTGAAGCTGTCTACTACATAATTGAACGGGGAAGTCTAGAACTCAGGAGAGAGATCTATGCTGGAGTCATCAGAATAAGGAATAGTTCACGGAAGTAGATGAAATCTCCAAGAGAAGGCATAGAGAAAGGAAAGAAGAGGATCTACTTTGGAACCCAATGAAAACACTGAATTTAAAAAGTGAGGAAAGAAAAAACACAGGGGAAAAATATCCCAAGAGGTAGGAGGACTAGGAACAAGTAGTTTCAGAGAAGCCAGGGGAGGAAATATCAGCAGTATTAAATGCCAGTGAAAGATCAAGAAAAAGAGGATTGTGGCCAGCTGCGGAGGCTCACGCCTGTAATCCCAGCTCTTTGGGAGGCCGAGGTGAGCGAATCACCTGAGGTTAGGAGTTCCAGACCAGCCTGGCCAATATGGCAAAATCCTGTCTCTACTAAAATTAGCCGGGTGTAGTGGCACACACCTGTAGTCCCAGCCATTCAGGAGGCTGACACACAAGAATCTCTTGAACCCAGGAGGCAGAGGTTGTGGTGAGCTGAAATTACACAACTGCACTCCAGCCTGGGCAACAGAGCAAGACTCTGTCTCAAGAAAAGAAAAGAAAAGAAGAAGAGTACTGAAAAGTTTTTGGATTTAGTAATAAGGAGGTCATTGGTGTGTTTGGCAAGAAGGAGTTTATTAGTAAAATGGGGTTAGTAGCCAAACTGCAGTGAGTTGAAGACAGGATGACAGTAGAGGATGCAGATAGATGAAGTTCTTTTATATAAGAAGGACTAAAGGGCAAGTAGGGGAAGAAAATAAAATAAAAGTATTGGAAAGAGATTGGTGCAATCCATGGTCTGCAAGCTTAAGGCGGCGCAAGGAAAGAAGGAAATACTACCCTAGTAGAATTCTTTATTCTCTCAGCCTTCAAATTAAATGGCATTACCATCCACCAATTACTCAACACAAAAAGCATGTAGATATTCTTGATTCTTCTCTTTTCCTCCGTTTTCACAATCCTCCGAATTCAAGTTAACTTTACCTCCAAAACATTTCCAAAATGTCTCTTTCAATCTCCACCGCTACCACTCTAATACAAACCACCATCATCCCTCTTCTGTGCTCTTGTAATAGCTTTCTAAATGGTTTTCCTGCTTCTGCTCTTGTCCTCATTCTCCACAGCACAGTTAGAGTTTCATAAATCATAAGTGTTAAGACATAAATCAGATCATGTGATTTCTCATCTTAGAATCCCTCCATGTCTGCTGATGGCACTTGTGATAAAGTCCAGACTCCTTCTCCATACAGGGCCTGTGGAGCCCTGTACAGCATCCCTGACCACCTCTTCAACCTCATCTCCCACCACTCTCCACCACTGCAGTGACACCAGCCTTATTTATCTTCCTCAAACGTGTTGAATTTGCTCTTGTATTATACGATTTACCCCATATACTTCCTTTTCCTGGAATATTTTTTTGGTCATTCTGATCTTTGCTTATATGTCACCTCCTCAAAGAAGTCCTCCCTGATCACTCCACCTGAAATGTCCTTCTCTCTCCACGTTTCCAACTATCCTACGTTTTTTTTTTTTTTTTTTTGTAGTAGTGGAACTTTATTACTATTTGTTTTTATCATGTATGGTTGAGAACTCCTCTAAAATGCAAACCTTATGAAGATTACTGGCATGTCAGGCACTTAAAAAATATTCATTAGGGCCAGGCGCGGTGGCTAATGCCTGTAATCCCAGCACTTTGGGATGCCAAGGCGGGCCGATCACGAGGTCAGGAGATCGAGACCAACCTGGCTAACATGGTGAAACCCCGTCTCCACTAAAAATAAAAAAAATTAGCCGGGCATAGTGGTGGGTGCCTGTAGTCCCAGCTACTCAGGAGGCTGAGTCAGGAGAATGGCGTGAACCTGGGAGGCAGAGCTTGCAGTGAGCTGAGATCTCACCACTGCACTCCAGCCTGGGCGACAGAGCGAGACTCTGTCTCAAAAATAAATAAGTCAAAAAAAAAAAATATATATATATATACACACACACACATATATTCATTGGATGTTTGTAGTAGGAAAAGGAGAAAAACAACCATTTATTAGAAATTGGAGGCATCAAGAATCAGAGTCTTAGTGCAACTGGAATGGCTAGTGGCAATGATTACTAGGTTTTTAAGATTCTGGAAGTGGAAGAGTTACTAGCTGTGTGATCCTGGATGTTTACATTCTCTGAGCCTCACTTTGTGGTTAATAATACTATATGCCTCACAAGGCTATTAGGAAAATGAAATGAAACGGAATAGGTATAGGCATAAGGCAGTCTTGTGAAATTATTTTCAGGAATTCAAGACTTCTGCAAATCAATTCATGCATTCTACATATGGACTCCCTTGTAATGGAGTTAGCCCTTGATGATTACTTATTATTAGAATTTAAAAATTGACTAAATCATTACTTTGAAAAGATACCAGGATATCTGATAGAACCTGGAAATTAAACTATTTAAGAAGAAATCAGAGTACTCCTACAAATCCATAAAAAAAAACCTTTAAAACTCTGGAAAATTGGGCAAGGGTATGACAAATAGATTGTAGTCAAAGAAATACAAATGTATCTGAAAATGTGTAATAATAAAAGGCATGCACATCACAACTGCAGTGACATCTATTTTTTACTGTCAAGTTGACAAAAATAAAAAACTTTAATAATATACTTGGCTGGCCAGGCTGGGAAGCAGGCACTTTCTTATACTGCCAATGGGAGTGAAAGGTGGTATCACTTCTATGGAGGGCAATCTGGCAACATTTTAAATGTACAAAGCCTTTACCCTGGCAATTCTACTGTCATATATTTATCCAATAGATATAATCACACGGATATTGAAGGATGACTCTTCTAGGACCTACACTGAAGCACGATTTATAGTAGTAGTTAAAGACTGAAAACAGCCATCAATAGAGAAGTGGTTAAATAAATTATGATAGAATTAAACAAGTGAAAGAGGCTGGGCACAGTGGCTCACGCCTGTAATCCCAGCACTTTGGGAGGCCAACGTGGGCGGATCACGAGGTCAGAAGATCGAGACCATTGTGGCCAACATGGTGAAACGTCATCTCTACTAAAATACAAAAAATTAGCTGGGCGTGTTGGTTCATACCTGTAATCCCAACTACTCGGGAGGCTGAGGCAGAAGATTCACTTGAACCCAGGAGGCAGAGATTGCAGTGAGCCGAGATTGCACCACTACACTCCAGCCTGGGTGACAGAGCAAGACTCTGTCTTAGAAAACAAACAAAAAAAAAAAAAAAAAAAAAGAAAGAAAGAAAAGAAAAAAATAAAAAACAAGTGAAAGGCAGCTGTTAAAAGTGTGAGACAATTCTAGGCATACTTGTGTGAAAAGATCTTCATGATACATTACTAAGTTAAAAAAATACAATGAAGAACAGCGTGTATTTTGCTAGCATTGCATTTCTTTTTAAAAGACGGTTTACATTTTTTTGGTCTAAAAAACATAACTTGTGGGGAGATAAAATAGAGAAGAGAATGAGCAGATGTGGAGAGAACAGTTGGAAGGTACATTAATGGTTCCTGTGAGAGATCATGGTTGCCCAGATTAAGGCAGTGAAACACACAGGGAGAGAAATGATGAGAGCCAAGAGTTATTTTAAAGAAACTGATGATTGATTGGAAATAGTGGGTTATGGAGAGGGAGACACTGTCATAGTTGACTTTTCTCCCAAGATCAGGTACATGAACAGAGGTGCAAGAGCATGACTAAGATGGAGAATCCTAGGACAGAAACAGAATTGCAGGGTGATACAGTTTGGATATTTATCCCATTTAAATCTCATGTTGAAGTGTAATCCCTAATATTGGAGGTGGGGCCTGGTGGGAGGTATTGGATCATGGGGGCAGATCCCTCATGAAGGGCTTTGATGTGCCAGCCTATTGATGATGAATGAGTTCTCGCTCAATTAGTTCATGAGAGACCTGGTTGTTTCAAAGAGTCTGGGACCTCTGCCTTTCCTCTCTTGCTCCTGCTCACACCATGTGACTTGCTGGCTCCCCTTCCCTTCTGCCATGATTGAAAGCTCCTGTAGTAGTTCATTCTCGTACTACTATACAGACATACCTGAGGGCTGGGTGCAGTGACTCATGCCTGTAATCCCAACACTTTGGGAGGCTGAAGCGGGTGGATCACCTGAGATCAGGAGTTCGAGACCAGCCTGGCCAACATGGTGAAACCCCGTCTCTACTAAAAATACAAAATTAGCTGGGTACAGTGGTGAGCACCTGCAATGCCAGCTACTCAGGAGGCTGAGGCGACAGAATCGCTTGAACCTGGGAGGTGGAGGTTGCAGTGAGCCAAGATTGTGTCCTTGCACTCCAGCCTGGGCAACAAGAGCAAAACTCTGTCTCAAAAAGAAAAAAAAGAAAGAAAGAAAGAAAGAAAAGAAAGACATACCTGAGACTGGCTAATGAGAAAATAGGTTTAATTGGCCCATGGTTCTGTGGGCTGTACAGGAAGCATCACTGGGGAGGTCTCAGGAAACTTACAATCATGGTGGAAGACGAAGGGGAAGCAAACACATCTTCACATGGCTGGCACAGAAGAAAGAGAGTGAAGTGGGAAGTACTACATACTTTTAAACAAACAGATCTCTTGAGAACTCACTCACTATCACGAGAAGAGTAAGGGGGACATCTTTCCCCATGATCCAATCACCTCCCACCAGGTCTCTCCCCCAACACTGGGAATTACAATTCAACATGAGTTTTGGGTGGGGACACAGAGCCAAACCATATCATTCCATCCTGGCCCATCTCAAATCTCATGTCCTTCTCACATTTCAAAACACAATCATGCCTTCCCAACAGTCCCCCAAAGTCTTAACTCATTCCAGCATTAACTCAAAAGTCCAAGTCCAATGTCTCATTCTGAGACAATGCAAGTTTCTTCTGCCTATGAGCCTGTAAAATCAAAAACAAGTTAGTTACTTCCAAGATACAGTGGGGGCATAAGCATTGGGTAAATACAGCCATTCCAAAAGGGAGAAATTGGCCAAAACAAAGGGGTAAAGGCCCCATACAAGTCCAAAATGGCTGCCAGAGGGCAGTCATTAAATCTTAAAGCTGCAAAATAATCTCCTTTGACTCCATGTCTCACATCTAGGCCACACTGATGCAAGGGGTGGGCTCCCAAGGCCTTGGGCAGCTACACCACTGTGGCTCTACAGCATACAGCTCCTGCAGCTGCTTTCTTGGGCTGGTGTTGAATGGCTGTGGCTTTTCCCGGGATGCAGTGTGAGCTGTCAGTGGATCTACCATTCTGGGATCTGGAGGACAGTGGCCCTTTTCCTACAGCTCCATTAGTCAGTGCCCTAGTGGGGACTTTGTGTGGGAGCTCCAACTCCATATTTCCCCTCCACTGTACCCTAGTAGAGGTTCTCAATGAGGGCTATATTTCTACAGTAGACTTCTGCCTGGACATCCAGACATTTCCATACATCCTCTGAAATGTAGGCAGAGACTCCCAAACCCCAATTCTTGCCTTCTGTGTACCTACAGGCCCAACACCACATGGAAGCCACCAAAACTTGGGGCTTCCACCCTCTGAAGCAACGGCCTGAGCTGCACCTTGGCCCCTTTTAGCCACAGCTGGAGCTGGAGTGACTGGGATGCTTTGCCCTTATCTTGGCTATTAACATTTGGCTCTTCTTTACTTATGCAAATTTCTGCAGCCTTAAATTCTTCCCCAGAAAATGGGGTTTTCTTTTCTACTGCATGGTCAGGCTGCAAATTTTCCAAACTTTTATGCTCTGCTTCCTTTTTAAATATAAGTTCTAGCTTCAAGTCATGTCTTTGTTTATGCAAATAAGTATAGGCTTTTAGAAGCAGCCAGGCCACCTCTTGAATGCTTTGCTGCTTAGAAATTTTTTCGGCCAAATACCCTACATCATGTCTCTGAGGTTTGGTTTCACAGATCTTGAGAGCAGGGGCATAATGCCACCAGTCTGTTTCCTAAAGCATAGCAAGAGTGACCTTTACTCCAGTTCCCAATAAGTTCCTCACCTCCATCTGAGACCACCTCAACCCTGACTTCGCTGTCCTTATCACTGTCAGCATTTTGGTCACAACCATTCAACAAGTCTCTAGGAAGTTCCAAACTTTCCCTCATCTTCCTGTCTTCTTCTAAGCCCTCCAAAGTGTTCCAACCTCTGCCCATTACCCAGTTCCAAAGTTGTTTCCACATTTTTGTATATCTTTATAGCAATACCCTAATTCTGGTATCAATTTTCTATATTAGTCTATTCTTGCACTGTTATAAAGACATATGTGGGACTGGGTAATTTATAAAGAAAATAGCTTTAATAGGCTCATGGTTCTGTGTAGCTGTACAGAAAGCATAGCTGGAGGGATCTCAGGAAACTTACAATAATGGAGGAAGGCAAAGGGGAAGCAAACACATCTTCACATGGCTGGCACAGAAAAGAAAGAGTGAAGGGGAAGTGCTACACACTTTCAAACAACAGATCTCACAAGAACTCACTCACTGTCACAAGAACAGCAAGGGGGACATCCGCCTCCATGATCCAGTCACCTTCTACCAGGTCCCTCCCCCAACATTGGGAATTACAATTCAACATGATACTTGGGTGGGGACACAGAGCCAATCCATATCAGCTTCCTCAGACTCTCACCAGAAGCAGATGCGGCAGTATGTTTGTACAGCCTACAGAACCAAGAACCAAATAAATTCCTTTTCTTTAAAAATTACCCAGTCTCAGATATGTCTTTACTGCAATGCAAGAATGGACTATCACACAGGGGAAGATCAAAAGTTCTAAATGCAGATGTCCCCTGAAGACTTGTAGATACGGCTGTGAGGCTCATAAGAGCTGCTGGAACTGGATTTATAAATCTGAAAGAAGATTGCCTTGGGAGGGTAAATAGAAAGACTAAAAAAAAAGTGGGTCCAGGTCTAAACCTTGATCATTTAAGACTGAAAAGAAAAGAAAGAGCTGGCAATGGAGACTGAAAATCAGAAACTAGGAGACTACGGTGCCAAAGAAACCAAGAGAAGAATCTGTTAAGGAGGATCAACTCTTTGTTAAACACTGCCAAAAGGTCAAGGAAGATTATTTTAATTTGTTTCTCACGTAAGCGTTAAGCTCCTTGAGAGTTAGTACTATTTTATTGTTTATTTTTGTTTCCCTGGGGCTTGCCCTGTGACCCACACATAATAAATGATCAGTAAACTTTTGTTAGGTTGAAGAAAGAGAGAAAGATGCATGGCAAGAAAGACAGACATGCAGAAAGACAGTAGAATGTATGCTTGGGTCTCAAAAAATAAATAAGTAAAACAGATTCCCTTGAGGTTGACTGCAAACCCAGCTTGATCTTAGGAAATGTAAGGAGGTTCTTTCTGCTCCCTGTGTTTTACTCTTGAGCTAACACATTGATGGGGCTCCCACAGAACCATGTTGTTGCCATGTAAGTGCCTTCAGAAAACATTTTGAGAAGTGATATTCACCTGTGTCTGGTCAAGCTGAGTCATTTTTATCTTTATTTAGGTCCTAGGTGATGACGAAAAGAGCAGTTTGCTTTTCCTCATCTATGACCCCACCACATCACCCTGAATGAGTTGATGGAACCTGGGGCATCCATTTCTGTGCCACTACAGTTCTGTAATACACTGTAATCACTCATAAGGCTGCCCAGCCCGTTTCTCTTGAGAGAGAAAGGTGACTACTGGCAGGAAGAGACGTCTAACGTCTTAGAGAAACCACCAACTTCTTAGTCTGTTGTTGTTTCTGCATTAAAGTGCTGCTGCTCTCAGGGCCACTGTACAGAATATCAAAGGAGGACATGTTTGACTCTGTTCAATGTGGAGATCTTCTACATAATAAAAGAGAGTGTCCTTGAATTACAAATTTTAGGAAATACAATAATAGATGTATTTTAAACAATACTTAAAATGTTATGCCATCCTGTATCACTTAATTATACCAAAGATCAGTAAACTTTTTCTATAAAGGGCCAGAAAGGAAATAATTTAGGCCTTCCTTGCCCTACAGTCTCTGTCCCAGCTACTCAATTCTGCCATTGTAGTGCAAAGCAACCATAGACAAAATTTAAATGAGTGAACCTGGCCACATTCCAATAAAACGAATTTGAATTTCAAATAATTTTTATGTGTCATAAAATATCATTATTCTTTTCACGTTTTCCAATCATTTAAAAATGTGACAGCCTGGGAAACAGCAAGACCTTGTCTCTACAAAATACAAATAAAAATAGCTGGGTGTGGTGCCTGTGCTGAGGCAGGTGGATCACGAGGTCAGAAATTCAAGACCAGCCTGGCCAACATGGTGAAACCCCGTCTCTACTAAAAATACAAAAATTAGCCGGGCATGGTGGCAGGCACCTGTAATCCCAGCTACTTGGGAGGCTGAGGCAGGAGAATTGCTTGAACCTGGAAGGCAGAGGTTGCAGTGAGCCGAGATTGTGCCACTGCACTCCAGGCTGGGCAACAGAGTGAGACTCTGACTCAAAAAAAAAAAATCTACTTTTTATATAGTACAGTACTGGGTATTATGGAGTTGAAGATAAAAGAGGATAGATAATTGATAGGTAGGCAGACTGACAGACAAAAGATCTAGTGACTGATAAGTTCCATGAGAATTGTTCAGGTGTATCACAGTATCAATGTATAAATTCAGTCTTTTAAAGCAACGATAGGCAGTCAGACAAAACTAAGTTTAAATATGAGCTCTTTTGCATCCCAGCTGCATGACCTTGGGGTGATTACATGCACCATATAGGCTTCAGTTTCCTCTTTTTGAAATGGGTATAATAACACCTACCTCTCAAGGAGGTTGTGAGAATTAAATGAGATAATGTATGTAAATCAGCAGGTGTAGTACCTGGGAAATGGTAGACAGTGAGTAAATGGTAGCTGTTGTTGTAGCATTACAGCAATATGAAGGTAGGTAACTTATTCAAAAGAAGCACACAACCAAAGGCAAAGCAGAGTAACCTTGCAAGTCAAGAAGTCACGGACACATATAGAAACCCGCAAATCTGGGGGCTGAACACCTGGCCGAGAACATTTGGCTGAAAATAAAAGCAGAAGTGACATTGTCACGGGAGCATAGAATAAGGCACCTGGCCAGTTGTCTTGCCTTTGTCTTCCCTAGCAACCAGCTGCTGGGTTGTCCAAGGAGCCTTACTTATAGGTCCAACCCCCACCCTCCCCAGTACTTAAACACTGGCTCAGACTGGAGAAAGTCAGCATTAGTATCGGCCCCACCATTGTGCTTCCTTTTAGCCAGGTCAGCCATGGGGCCTCAGACATCTGTAGCTCCCTCCTATTGTGCCTCCCCACCCCTCTGCCCAATATGGGCTTCCACCTTGGCCTCAACACCTCAGCCTCTGCTCCTCTTGCCTTGTATCCCAGTCTCCCTTTGGATGTGGGTCCCTGTCTTGAACCCCAGCCTACTTTATCATGATCCTGATGTCTTCTTTAGCTTAGCTCTGACCAGTCATCTTTTGCAGAGGGCGGTATGCTGCTGCCTGCACCCCTGCTGTGCTCTCCTCAAACTATGGGACACATGTGCCTTCCCCTTTATAGATAACCCACTGCTGAGGTAAAGCTAAACTGCTTGGCATTAACAGCTTCCTGAATTTTATGTGATTAAGAGATGCAAGGTTTTGCACAGGCCAGCTGCCCAAATACAGGCTGGTTTCTGTATTCAGAGCCCTGCCCCAGGGAGCATCCCCCTCCCCAGGTCTTGGCTTGTACCTTCTCTCCACTGGCTGTATGCAGTCAACTAGTCCTAGCGTGCCTTGTGATCCTGTTATGGCAACATCAGTAATGCTTTCCCAATACAAATGACAGAATTATTGGCACAGGGGCATGATATAGGGGTAATGGAGAACTTCAGCTTATCTGACATCTACTGACAGTCTCATTCTGCTGAAAAGTGATCGTCAAATAAAGTTGGCATGACTTAAATTTAAACTAATTGCTTACTGAAGAGGTACTATTCGATGCTTAATTCTAACCAGCTAAGAAAAATGTGTTGGCAAAGTGGAAGTGACAAACAACTTAAAATAAGTGACCAGGGTAGCTTTGAATTTGTAATAGCCAAAGAAGGCAATTCTGCACTTGTTAACCTGACACGAACAAGAGGAGCAAGTTAAGAGAAAATATGGACACAAGACTCCCCCTCTGGCCAGGAACTAGGAAATAAAGGGCAAGAGGAACAATATGATTGGAAGTGTATGTTTTTACAAAATCAGTGGTTTAAATGAAGAAAAGACGAGCATCTTAAAAAGATCAGGCTGTGGCTCACACCTGTAATCCCAACACTTTGAGAAGCCCAGGCAGGAAGATTCCTTGAGGTCAGGAGTTCAAGACCAGCCCAGGCAACAAAGTGAGACTCTGTCTCTGCAAAAAATAAAAAATCCAGAAAAAAAAAAGATTAAAAAGATCAATGTGGTTGTTCTGGAAGTGTTCACTTAAGCTCGTACATTTAAAGGACATGTATAAAAGGCAGGAGAAGGGGTATATAATGAGGCTTCCTTCAAAAAGGAGGACTCAGATCCGTGAGACCCGTGAGAATAATGTCAGAAGGGCTAATGACCAGAGACAGCTGAGGTCTGGGAAAAGTATTGAAGACAATGAATTATGAACTTTTATTTTTGCTTATGTTTATAGTAAAGAATAATACTGAAGAAAGGATAGTACCATTGAATGGGGCAGGTGTCATATGTGAGTAGTTAAGTGAAAAATAGAGTCATTTAACTATAGCATGTCCTAGATTCTAAAGTACAGATATCCCCGCCATTTTTTTTAATATTTCTAAAATGAGAATGTAGGTACATTTAACATGGCAGTGTTTTTTGGGAGGGCTCTCAAAGCAGCAATTAAATGGTGGTGTATCCTACCATATGCTGATTTTTTTTTTTTTTTTTGAGATGGAGTTTCACTCTTGTCACCTAGGCTGGAGTGTAGTGGCACGATCTCGGCTCAGTGCAATCTCCGCCTCCTGAGTTCAAGCAATTCTCCTGCCTCAGCCTTCCGAGTAGCTGGGGTTACAGGTGCATGCCACCATGCCTAGCTAAATTTTGTATTTTTAGTAGAGATGGGGTTTCACCCTGTTGGCCAGGCTGGTCTCAATCTCCTGACCTCAGGTGATTCTCCTGCCTCGGCCTCCCAAAGTGCTGGGATTACAGGCATGAGCCATTGCACCCAGCCCATATGTTGATCTTAGAATAGAAGAAATACGGCCGAGTGTGGTGGCTCACACCTGTAATCTCAGCACTTTGGGAGGCTGAGGTGGGCGGTTCACCTAAGGTTGGTAGTTTGAGACCAGCCTGACCAACATGGAAAAATTCCGGCTCTACTAAAAATACAAAATTAGCCAGGCGTGGTGGTGCACGCCTATAATCCCAGCTACTTGGGAGGCTGAGGCAGGAGAATCGCTTGAGCCTGGGAGGCGGAAGTTGTGGTGAGCCGAGATCACGCCACTGCACTCTAGCCTGGGCAACAAAAGCAAAACTCCATCTCACAAAAAAAAAAAAAAAAAAGAATAGAAGAAATATGGAATTGTTTTTCACTTAGTTTGCTGGTATCAATCGCACTCAGCAGATGAGGGGTCTTGGATCTTGGAAGTGGCATTGCAGCCAGTGACCACTAAAAGGTGGGAAAGAGTCAGAAAGGAGTTTGGAGGCCACACGCAGAGGCATATTATCTCATGGAGCACACAAAGGAGAGTGCACAAGTGTGACTGAAGAACAGGAGTGCAGCAAATATTAGAGACAGGACAAGAAAGAAAAACTGATCAAAACCTTCTGAGAAGGGGTAGAGAGAGTCCATTGCCGACCCACAGAAGCCAAGTCACTGAACATGTGTGTCACAGAGGAGGATGGAATGGAGACAGGGGATGGGTGTTGAAAAGACCAGGCATGGCCAAGATGCAAGAAAGAATAAAGGAATTGCTGTGAAGATGCTCAGAACAGTGTCTAACATGTGGCCAGATGGGAATGGCTTGCCCTGGGCAGGGCATTTTGAACTGTGCCTGGAGCATAATACATATCTACCACTGTGTCCTGCCTTTTCTGAATCGATTAAATGATTGACTTAAAGCCCTGGGGCTCCAGGGTCCAACTATGTGGCTTCGATTAACCACATAGAAGGCTCCTCCGGGAAGGTATTTAAATCACGTTGTGGGTTTGGGATCACAGATCAGGAAAGACATTGTGAAATGGTATAAGCAAGATGCTGAGTATTTTTGTTTTTGTTTGCTTGTTTAATAAAGGACAGGAATGATCCGAATAAGTAACCAGGGAACAAGGGAGCCAAAAGCCAGAAACGTTACCAGAATCAATTCAGCGGAGAGTTGGAGCTGTGGTCTGTTTCTACTAAGTCTGTGGAACTCATGTTGAAGAAGGAGTTTAGAGAACCTATGGATCAGTTGGCTGTGGAGGAAATTGTTCCAACCCTATATGAGCAGGCCCCTAGAAACTGTGATGTGCCAAGTGGTCCATATGCAGCTTGAACATAAAGAGAAGGGACTGAAGTATCACCTCTGATTCAAAAAAATGGAAAAACATGTGGTCAAGAAGAATGGAATACATTTCAGATGGATTAAACAATTAAATGTGAAAAGTCACCCATATAATAGGGGTGATATGTGCTTAAAAGATGAAAGTGGTGTAAGCATTTTTTGACCTTGGAGTGGTAAAGGCCTTCATGAGCAAAAAAGCAATGGTTTATGGTTTATAAAAGAAAAACATTGTACTTGAGAGGCTGAAGCAGGAGAATCACTTGAGTCCAGGAGTTTAAATCCAGCCTGGGCAACATAGCAAGACTTTGTCTCTAAAAGAGAAGAAGAAAGAAAGAAAAACATTGATATATTTCATTACTTAGAACTTACAGCTTATGTAGATAAGACAGTAGCACAAACAAAATGAAAAGATACATAAGAAATTCTAGAAGATTTTTTTTAATAGGGTCTTGTTGTGTTGCCTAGGCTGGAATGCAGCGGCACATTCATAGCTCACTGTAACCTTGAACTCCTGGGCTCAAGCAATCCTTCCAGGTAGCTAGGATAACAGGTGTGTGCCACCATGTCTGGATAATAATTTTTTTTAGAGATGGGTTCTCCCTATGTTGCCCAGCCTGGTCTCGAACTCCCAGACTCACATGATCCTTCCCCCTTCAGCCTCCCGAGTAGCTAGGACCACAGGTATGTGCCACCACACCTTTTTTTTTTTTTTTTTGGTAGAGACAGGATCTTGCTCTATTGCCCAAGCTGGAGATTCTAGGACTTCATGTATATGACAAATGATAGTGTCTTTAACAGACATACAACTCATACACTTACAAGAAAAAGACAAGATCTCAAAAGAAGAACAGGTAAAGAACAACAAAAGGCAAAAAGGAAAAAAAGGAATTCAACTGGTCAGTGAAAATGAAAATGGTCCAGTTTCATTATTAATTAATGAAAATGCAAATCAAAGTAAAACCCAGATGCCTTTGTGCCTAGAAAATTGTAAGAACTTTAAAATGATATCTTACATGGATAAAGATTCAGGGAAATAAGAACTCTCATACCATATTGGGAGTATAAATTGGTATAAGCCTTCTGAGAGCAATTTGGTACTGTGTGTTAAAAACCTTAACATACACAAACCACTTATTTAACACAGCAATTTCATCTTTAAGACTTCATCCTAAGAAAATAACTAGAGGTACTAAGAAAATTTAATGTAGAAGAATATTTAATGTAGCATTCTTTATAATATTGAATACTTAGAAATAACAAGTGTCCAAAAAGAGTTATTGCATAAATTTTGTGTATTCCCATGATGAAATCTATGTATCCAATAAAAAGCAGGTTATGGAAGATATCATGACATCGGAAAAGGTTGGTCATTTATTGTTTATTAAAGACAGGGTCTCTCTGTGTCACTCAGGCTGGAGTACAGTGGCCTAATCATAGCTCACTGCAGCCTTGACCTCCTGGGCTCAAGTGATCCTCCTGACTCAGCCTCTGAATTAGCTGGAACTATAAGAATGTACCACCATACCTTGTGAATTTTTTTAAACTTTTTTTAGAGACAGGGTCTTGCTGTGTTGTCCAGATTGGTCTCGAACTCCCAGCCTGAAGGGATCATCCTGCCTCGGACTCCCAAAGTGCTGAGATTACAGGTGTGAGCCACCATGCCCAGCTAGGTTATTTATTTTTAAATATATTTTCTCAGAAAAAAGAAAGACTGAACGGAGAAAAATATTAACAGTGGCAATATTGTGGTAGTGGATTTATAATTGATTTTATTTTATGGGTGTGAGTTCTATAGTCTAAGTCCACTTTGATAGACATGTGTGTTCTTATAGTCTGGATTAAGAAGACATTTAAGATGAAATGGGAGCCAAGGTGAACGATGAAAGGATACATTTAAATTAGACAAAATTTAAATTTAGATGAGATTCAAATTTAAATTAGCTTCAAATCTTCTGATCCATATAAACGGTATCTAGGGATACAAAAGGAACTTCCAGGTGTGATTATAGTCATGCTATGAGGAATCACTGAGGACAGAAGAAATACCATATGCCTCGGGTTGGGCAACTGTGCCAATTTTTAAAAGGGAAAATGGTGGATTCCAGAACCTATAGCCTGATAAGCTTAGTTTGGTTAGGGAAAGAAAGTTGGTACCAACAAGAGCCAATCTGGGTTCACTGAAGTTAAGTACTTCCAAACCACTGTCATTTCCTTATCTTCCATGTGCTTTAAGTCACATAATCCTCGTGCCAGACCTCTAAGGTAGATATTGCTACCATTACTCCCATTTCAAAGAAGTGGAGCCTGAGGTCATAAATGTCAAGTGATTTGCCCAAGATCCTCTAGCTGGTTTAGTTTTTTCTGTAGATAATGTTAATAGGTAAGAAGATGACAGACATATTTGTCATACCTGTCATTGGACAGAGGTTTTCAAGGGATACTGGTGAACAATATAATGGTCAATGAAACAGTATTATTCAGTATTATTAGTGGATGAAATGTTTTATTATTACATTTATTACTAATGTATTATTAGTAGATAAAATGATTACACACACAAATGTGGGTTGGATGAGGTAGCTCATGCCTATAATCCAAGCACTTTGAGATAGGCTGAGGCAGGTGGATTGCTTGAGTCCAAGAGTCCTAAGACCAGCCTGGACAACATAGTAAGACCTGTCACTACAAAAATTACAAAAATTAGCTGGATATAGTGGCATGCAAGTAGACTCCCAGCTACTTGGGAAGCTGAGGTGGGAGGATTGCTTGAGTCCAGGAAGTTGAAGCTGCAGTGAGCTATAATCATGCCATTGCACTCCAGCCTGGGCAACAGAGGGAGACCCTGTCTCAAAAAAAGAAAAAAAAAAAAGGTTGGGTATGGTGGCTCACACCTGTAATCTCAGGACTTTGGGAAGCCAAGGTGGGAGGATTGCTTGAGCTCAAGAGTTTGAGACCAGCCTGGGAAATATAGTGAGACCTCACCTCTACTTAAAAAAAAAATTAGCTGAGCCTGGTGGTGTGCACCTGTATTGCCAGCTACTCGGGAGGCTGAGGAGGGAGTACCACTTGAGCCCAGGAGTTCAAGGATGCAGTGAGCTATGATCATGCCACTGCATCCAGCCTGAGCGATAAAGCAAGACTGTGTCTCAAATTAAAAAGTGCAGATTAATAGGACATTGTTTACCTGGAGGTTTCTAAGCTGTAATAAAAACACCACTTCCCAAGTACTTATGTGCAAGGTTCTATGCAAAAACGCTTTCATTCATCATCTCAGTTAATCTTCCCCAGCAGCTGGAGAAAGAGGTATTGTTATCCCCATTTTACAGATGAGCAAACCAAGGCTCAGGATGGTTTATGAACTTGCTTGTAATCACCAGATAGCTAGTAATTAGAAGAGCTCAGATAGGTCACAGAAAGTCTGGTTTCAGAAGCCACATGCTTAACTATTATACTAAAGTATCTTGTTTTGGTTATTGGCTCCTGTTATGCTCAAATTTTTTTATTAAAAGATACATTAACCTGGAGCAATGATTTAAAAGGCATACTTCTGCTAAGGATTCAAACTTGAGAGAATTAAAGAAAAGGAAGACAAGAAAACCACCATTTATTGAGAACTTACATCAGGTATTATACTGCCCTAGTTTCAGACTCAGGACCACTTCACAGTGCAGGTAGGATTAGCCCTATTTTCACTGATAAGCAGGTTGAGACTCAGAGAGATCACATGACATGTTCGAGGTCACTGGACTATGTAACAGAGCCAGAATTCGAATCCAGAGCTGTCTGACTCTTAAACCTTTCCACTTTTTACGATTGGCTCATGAAAAGCAAATGTACAAATACGTAATAGTGGGAAAAAGTATAAAATCTTGCAATTGGCTTTTAAAAGTCAATTATGTAAATATTAGATTTAGAAGACCTAGTATATCAACATTTCAATTGCAAAAGATCTCAAGATTTGAGCTGATCCTAAAACACCACGAGTCAGTAGTGTGGCGTCAGAACACTCATACAATCTCAGGTGGCATTCACAGAAGGACCGTGTCCTGGAAAAGGGAAAGAATGCACCTCCTGGTTTCTAACTGCTTATACCAGATGGAAAGAATTGTGATTAATTCTGAGTGCCACATTTTAAAAGGGACTTTGACAGACTAGGGTATGGTTATGCAGAGGAGAGCAGCCAGCTGGTAACAAAAGACACACACACACGTACATACATATACCCATACATAACGACTGGATTATTTCACAGAGGTGAAATGATTGGGAAAGCCCCAGAGGTGGCTGGAAACCATTCTCAGTTAGCTGGAGGGCTGTCGTATGGAAAGAAAGTCTTCTTATACTGTGTGTGTCTCCAGAGGACAGAGCTATAGTTGGAAGGAGGCAGATTTGGGCCAATAAATGAAAAACCAAAGGCCGGGCGCAGTGGCTCACGCCTGTAATCCCAGCACTTTGGGAGGCTGAGGTGGGTGGATCACAAGGTCAAGAGATCAACACTAGCCTGGCCAACATGGTGAAACCCCATCTCTACTAAAAATACAAAAATTAGCCAGGCATGGTGGTGGGTGCCTGTAGTCCCAGCTACTCGTGAGGCTGAGGCAGGAGAATGGCTTGAACCTGGGAGGCGGAGGTTGCAGTGAGTCGAGACTGAGCCACTGCATGCCAGCCTGGGTGACAGAGTAAGACGAAAGGAAGGAAGGAAGGAAGGAAGGAAGGAAGGAAGGAAGGAAGGAAGGAAGGAAGGAAGGAAGGAGAAGGAAAGACCAGAGCATGACTGTACCTTGCATATATTTTTAGGCCCTGAAGTACCAAGCCTGATGCCCAACCAGTTGTCTTGTGGGGTAGTAGGCTCACTAGAGATTTTGAGCAGAAGCTAGATGGCCACTTGTTGTACTCAGGACTCTCATTCCATAAAATAATTCCTACTCCTTGCCCAATTCCACCTTCTTTCCAGCCTTACCTGCTTCCCTCCTGGCCAACTTCAAAGAGGAGTCTTCACTCAAGCCACTCAAGATTGACTTCTTTTTTAATTTTAATTTTAATTTTTTTTTTGAGACGGAGTCTCGCTGTGTCTCCCAGGCTGGAGTGCAGTGGCGCGATCTCGGCTCACTGCAAGCTTTGCCTCCTGGGTTCACGCCATTCTCCTGCCTCAGCCTCCCGAGTAGCTGGGATTATAGGCATCTGCCACCGTGCCTGGCTAATTTTTTGTATTTTTAGTAGAGATGGGGTTTTACCGTGTTAGCCAGGATGGTCTCAATCTCCTGACCTCATGATCCATCCACCTCGGGCTCCCAAAGTGCTGGGATTACAGGTGTGAGCCACCGCGCCCAGCCTCTATTTTAAATTTTTTTACTAGATGAGGTCTCAGTATGTTGACCAGGCTGGTCTCAAACCCTGGGCTCAAGTGATCCTCCTGCCTCAGCCTTCCAAACTGCTAGGATTATAGGCAGGAGCCACTGCATCCAGCCCAGGCTGACTTCTATTTTCTTTTTTTTTTTTTTTTTTTTTGAGACAAAGTTTCCCTCTTGTCACCCAGGCTGGAGCACAATGGTACGATCTCAGCTCACTGCAACCTCCGCCTCCCAGGTTCAAGCGATTCTCCTGCCTTAGCCTCCTGAGAAGCTGGGATTACAGGCACCCACCACCAAGCCCAGCTAAGTTTTGTATTTTTAGTAGAGATGGGGCTTCAGCATGTTGGCCAGGCTGGTCTTGAACTCCTGACCTCAGTTGATCCACCTGCCTCGTCCTCCCAAAGTGCTGGAATTACAGGCATGAGCCACTGCACCTGGCCTGCTGACTTCTAATTCTCTAGAAACTGTGCTCATCAGGTCTTCTAATTACTAAGCCTTATCCCTGGTCCGACCCCAGAGAGAGCTATTGATCATTTTCTCTGGGAAGGTCTCATGTCTCTTTCCTTGCAGACCTCCCTCTGTCCGACTCTCATGCCCCATCTTTATTCCTTTCCAGTCTATTGCCAGGGTCCTTCTCCACTGACAGCCGCCTCAGGCTGTTTTTCAGTGTTCTTTGCTTGGTCCTTCTCATTGTTTGTCTGCCCCCAAGATATCCTATTCATTATGAGGACGGAGCCACTGCTGGGCCCGGACTCATGAACCTGTGCATTCAGTACAGACCTCTCTCCTGATCTGCAGACATGTCATTCATTTGCACTGGACATCCCACAATTACTGTGAGCTTCATACCGTGCTCAGCATCGCCTCTGCACTTGCTCTCCTTCCCGCCTTTAGCTTAGTGTCATTGCACTTCAACCTCGACCCATCTCTCCTGCTCCCAAACCTCATTCTAATTGATAACTGTGTCCACAGTGCTACTTCTAAATCCCCCTTGGACTTGTTACTACCCTTCACCCCACTGCTGCTATGGTGACTCAGACCTTAATCCCTTCTTTAGGCTATTACAGTAGTCTTCTAATTGGCTTTCCTGGCTCAGTCTTCATCCTGCCACTAAAGTTTTTATTTTAATTTTTAAAAATATGAATGAGCACATATTTCCACTCTTTAAGAAATGCTGATAGTTACTTACTGTCTTCAGTATTGAGTCCAGATTCCTTAGCTGTAATCAAGGTTCTTTGCAATACAGCCACAACATACCTTAGCATTGATTTCCAGCCCACATCAGACTTCTCTCTTTTCTTGGAACACAGTTTTCCCTCTCCACACCTTTGTGCCTGTTTTCATCCTATTCCTCTTATAAAAAAGCCACTCTTCTCTCCTTGCCAACTCATCTCCTCCTTCAGTGCTTCTAGGAAAAGAATCCACTTCCTTTTTCTTGTCTTTGTTTTGAGATGGCATCTTGCTCTGTCGCCCAGGTTGGAGTGCAGTGCAGCGATCTCGGCTCATTGCAACCTCCGTCTCCCAGATTCAAGAGATTCTTCCACCTCGGCCTCCCGAGTAGCTGGGACTACAGGCACCCGCCACCACGCCCAGCTAATTTTTGGATTTTTAGTAGAGACAGGATTTCGCCATGTCGGCCAGGCTGGTCTCAAACTCCTGACCTCAGGTGATCTGCCCTCCTCCTCCCAAAGTGCTGGGATTACAGGCGTGAGCCACTGTGCCTGGCCCCTCTTCCACTTCCATGTCAGGAGTTTAGGGACACATCAGAGTGAGAAATACAATATTTAAGGTAATGGACTGGATCGACAATTGCAGAGGGACAAGCCCAATGGGGCTGCCAATATTCAGACATTGGGAAGGGCCCAGCCAAAGAGACTGGGAGGCAACAATGAGATAAGAGGAAACCTAGTGAGGTGTGATGGAAGATAAGGGTAGAAAGTGTTTTATTAGAAGGGGGTGAACATTGTGCCAAGAGGCTGCTGAGAGGAGGAGTAAGATGAAGACTGTGAATTTGGATTTGATGTCATGGAGGTCATTGCGAGCTTCATTGGTGTGTTTTCAGTGGAGTAATAGGGGCAAAAGGCTGACTGAATTGGCTTCAAGAGATAGGCAGAAATGAGGAAGTAGATGCTTGTTGAATGGATAAAAGTCGGATGAATGAAGAAATAATGTCTTCGAGAGGATCCCATGATCAATCATGAACCAAAATAGATAAATGAGTTATTCTGAGTCTCTGAAAAACTCCCGAGTAGAAACAATGATGTGATTTCAGGGTGCAAAGCTTTGCATAAGTGACAAGGGAATTCAGGTGGGATTACTCAGGCAGTAGAGTGAGTCTAGGAAGGGTTGTTTATGAGCTCTGTTGTGCTTGCAATTTTATCTCCTCCTGGTCCCAGTTCATAAAGGCCTTCATGCAAGACTTCTCAGAGGGGGCCTGAAGGAAGAGCTGTCCCTGCAGGGACTTGGGTGTAGGATTTTGAGAGATTATTTTCAAACACCTCTTGCAGGTGTGTGGGGTTCCTGAGAATAAGCCTTTCAGGCTGACTCCCGCCCTTTTTGGGGGGTGAGCAGCACCAAGTCTGCCTGGTCAGGAAGAGGTGAGTATGAAAAACCTGATCCATCCAACATAGTGTATTTGAAAATGCTGTACTTCAAAATGTTTCTCTATAAAAATGTTATATTGAAATAATAATGGAGATGGACCAAGTGGTCGCCTAGATTTGATGAATAAGCAGGCTGTTACTACCGGCTCCCCACTGGAGTACAACAGTAATGAAGTATGAAAAATACAAACCTGGGTAGACCAGACCCAAACTTTGATTTTGTGTTGTTCCCTGTGTCATTTTCCTCAAATGGTCAAAGCTTCAAAAGGCATTTTGGTACCGATTCCATATAGAATGTGTTTTTACTTACATGACTGAGGACAACACGTTTCCCTTCATAGAAGCATTTTTGGGGATGTCCAGGGCCCAGATTGTGAAACAGAACCAGCCATAAAGTAACTGAACAACTCCTGTTGTACCACATGTCCTACCGTTCTCCAAATGCATCGTCTGCTCTTATTTGTTGGTGTCTTTGCCCATGCTGTTCCCTGGAACACCCAATGCCCTTCTTCCTGGCATGCTTAGTTCTAGGAGGACCTTCTACAGGAGGCCTTCCTCACCCACCCACACACAGAGCCCCAGACCACGTTTGCGTGTAGTTCAATCGCCACACCTACCACAGTGAACTTCAATGGTTTTCTCTTCTGGATTTCCCATTGGATTGTGAGTTTCTTGAAGCCTGTGACTTTGTCTTAATTCTGGGGTTCCTAGGTTGTTTTATTTTTTTGCATGCCACCACAGCCAGCTAATTTTTAAAACTTGTTTGCATAGATGGGGTCTCCCTGCGTTGCCCAGGCTAGTCTTGAACTCCTGGGCTTAAGTGATCCCCTTCCAAAATGCAGGGGTTACAGGTGCGAGCCATCGCACTTAGCCGTTATTCCTATTTCTATCCTGTGCATCTAGAATAGCGCCTGTACATTTTGAGCACATAATCGTGTTTGTTGAATAGTTGCATGAAGGCTGGAGAGTGTGGATGAATGAATGAATATATAAAAGGATCAGAAAAATGTTACCCCCCTAATTGAAGCTAATAAAAGAAAAAGAGTGTCAATGACTTCACGTATATGCAGAATTTGCACATATAATGTTTTTTCCACATCCGATTGAGACAAGATTATTGCAACGTAATGCATATGGAAAGGGGAGTGATCCATCCAATGACTTGTACTGTGTGTGACACAAGATTGTGGAATTATGCTGATGAACATCAGAGTTGGGTGGTAGGAATTGATTGGTTTAATTCTAGATTTGTGAGAGAGATGTGATCTGTGAAACATATGAACATGTTTTTGTTTTTGAGATGGAGTCTTGCTCTGTTGCCGAGGCTGGTGTGCAGTGGCACGATCTCGGCTAACTGCCACCTCCGCCTCCTGGGTTCACGCAATTCTCCTGCCTCAGCCTCCCAAGTAGCTGGGATTACGTGCATGCACCACCATACCCGGCTAATTTTTGTATTTTTAGTAGAGATGGGGTTTCACCATGTCAGCCAGGCTGGTCTTGAACTCCTGATCTCAGGTGATCCACCTGCCTCGGCCTCCCAAAGTGCTGGGATTACAGGTGTGAGCCACTGCGCCTGGCCAGAACACACGAACATTTTGGTCCTTGTCTTGTCTTGTCTTTTTTTCTTTTCTTTTCTTTCTTTCTTCTTTCCTTTTTTTTTTTTTGACGGAGTTTTGCTCTTGTTGCCCAGGCTGGGGTGCAATGGTACAATCTCGGCTCACTGCAATCTCCGCCTCCCGGGTTCAAGTGATTCTCCTGCCTCAGCCTCCTGAGTAGCTGGGATTACAGGCATGTGCCACCACGCCCAGCTAATTTTGTATTTTTAGTAGAGACGAGGTTTCTCCACATTGGTCAGGCTGGTCTCTAACTCCCGACCTCAGGTTATCCACCTGCCTCCACCTCTGCCTCCTGAAGTCCTGGGATTACAGGCGTGAGCCACTGCGCCTGGCCGGAACACAGGAACATTTTGGTCCTTGTTATTTCTTTTAAGCAAAATATTTTTTCCTTTAAAATTGGAGCACAAGGTACATCTTAATAAATATGTTTATTTGAAGCATCATTTCATTAGTCATGGTTTTTAAATTTTTCATAAAAAAATTTAAAAATAAACCAGCCATAACACCTCTGAAGTGGAAGTTACACTGAACCAGTCATTTCATTTCTAGGTGCCTTGGTCTCTTTCATGCATAATTTGTAAAATGATAATAGCCCTTACTAGTATTTACATTGTAAAAGTGTTGTTACTGTAAATTAGGTAGTCTAAAATGGGTTATGATGCCTTCTTTGAAAGACAAGCATTACACACAAATGAGGTATTATTATTTAGTTTTGCCTTTTCAAGCTCATTAAATGAGAATTAGATGAAAACTCTGCTTTAAGCAATATTCAGTGGGTAAGTGAC